>NW_014599869.1:0-492 GCF_000485595.1 Priapulus caudatus | reverse complement strand
GGCGCTGGCACTCTAATATTGCCAGTAGGTGGCGCTGGCAATCTAATATTGTCAGTAGGTGGCGCTGGCAATCTAATATTGGCAGTAGGTGGTGCTGGCACTCTAATATTGTCAGTAGGTGGCGCTGGCACTCTAATATTGACAGTAGGTGGCGCTGGCACTCTAATATTGTCAGTAGGTGGCGCTGGCACTCTAATATTGTCAGTAGGTGGCGCTGGCACTCTAATATTGTCAGTAGGTGGCGCTGGCACTCTAATATTGTCAGTAGGTGGTGCTGGCAATCTAATATAGTCAGTAGGTGGCGCTGGCACTCTAATATTGTCAGTAGGTGGCGCTGGCACTCTAATATTGACAGTAGGTGGCGCTGGCACTCTAATATTGTCAGTAGGTGGCGCTGGCACTCTAATATTGTCAACAGGTGGCGCTGACACTCTAATATTGTCAACAGGTGGTCACTGGTGGCCACGCACGCGGGGGCGCGAGGGAAGGAGG
>NW_014599868.1:0-492 GCF_000485595.1 Priapulus caudatus | reverse complement strand
TGCACATATATATATATATATATACGCAGGCTAGGACGACGGAGACGTGTTTGATCGAACCATTATACTGAGTGAAGCGAAGCGAAGTGTCTCTAGTTTTTTTTGTACTGCGATTTCCTTAGAATCACGTGTACATCGCAGGAACCCTAAAAGACTGATCGGTTATAAAGTGCTGGTTTGATAGAATATAAATGCCTGCAACTGTAGCCACTTGTTCCCGAATTGAGTGCTTCGACTTGTCACCAAATTGACAGCCTCGTGTTGTCGTCATGTTTGAGTCGTCCCAAAATAACCCTTGGAAATAACCCCGTGAAAAGGTCGCAAAGAGAGAAAGACAGAATAGGGGGAGGAAGGGAGAGAGAGCGAGCTGAGATATATATATATATATATAGAGGAGAGAGAGAGAGAGAAGGTAGAGAGAGAGAGAGAGAGAGAGAGAGAGAGAGAGAGAGAGAGAGAGAGAGAGAGAGAGAGAGAGAGAGAGAGAGAGAG
>NW_014599867.1:0-492 GCF_000485595.1 Priapulus caudatus | reverse complement strand
TCCCTCCCTCCCTCTCTCCCTCCTTTCCTCCTTCCCTCCCTCCCTCCCTCCCCCTCCCTCTCTCCCTCCCTCCCTCCCTTCCTCCCTTTCTCCGTCCCTCCCTCCCTTCCTCCCCTCCCTCCCTCTATCCCTTCCTCCTTCCATCCATGCTTCCCTCCGCTCCCTCTCTTCCTTCCCCTCCCTCCCTTCCTTCCCTCCCCCTCCCTCTTTCCCTCCTTCCCTTCCTCTGTCCTTCCCTCCCTTCCTCCCCTCCCTCCCTCTATCCCTTCCTCCCTCTCCTCCTCCCCTCCCTCCCTCTATCTCTCTCCCCACCCCTTTCTCCCTCGGTGTGGAATGAGTTAAGTAGATGACATGCTGTATGAATGGAGTGGATACCAATGCCCACAAGTCATCATGACCTATCTCTGTGAGTTTTCACTCCCGGTACCCGGTCGCTCGCGAGTCGATTACAGTTACCCACAATGTATACGTGTTGAGATCTCTCTCTCTCTC
>NW_014599866.1:0-492 GCF_000485595.1 Priapulus caudatus | reverse complement strand
CCTCCTCCTTCCCCTCCCCACACCGACCTGCACGCTGAAATCCGGATCGGATCCGTTGTAATCCGACGATGGCGGATTTTCGATCCGCATTCTCGCGAGAGTTCGTTCTTTGTTAGCGGAATATAACTTCCTATATCGTAGCCCTATATATATATATATATAGCGCTGCTGAAGCAAATACTGGTCAGTTCTTTGCATATATTATTATAAAGTATAACGTTATAATAATAATAATATATATAATTTAATATAATTAATATAATTGTATATATAATATTAGGAGTAAATAATAATAGATTATATTATATATATATATATATCAGGAGCGTATAATGACATATATATATATATATATAGCTATATATATATATATATATATACAATGTAATATAAATCGATTGGTAATATTATAAAGTGATGCTATACACCTGATACTAAATATACAATTTTTATTAATGATTTAATCATTACAACGAATTATTATAATATATT
>NW_014599865.1:0-492 GCF_000485595.1 Priapulus caudatus | reverse complement strand
GTGTGTGTGTGTGTGTGCGTGCGTGCTTGTGTGTCGATGCGTGCGTGCGTGCGTGCGTGCGTGCGTGTGTGTGTGTGTGCGTGCGTGCGTGTGTGCGTGCGTGTGTGCGTGCGTGCGTGCTTGTGTGTGTGTGCGTGCGTGCGTGCGTGCTTGTGTGTGTGCGTGCGTGTTCATGGTTGATCAACCAACAGATCGTTATCAGTCGAAGCCAGACCAACGTCCACGTCTCGTATCTATGGCACAACCTGTAAATACATTCTAGTACTCGGCGCTGTTATATTTATTAATACCATTATATCATATCAATAAATATATTATATCATTATGTTATTATTATTATGTCACATCGTAATCATGCTAAACATGTAAATAATTAAAAAAATATATAAATAATTATGGTTCAGATAAATCTAATCAAATAATCGACCTAACACACATATATATGTATATAATATATATATATATATATATATATATATATATATATATTAC
>NW_014599864.1:0-492 GCF_000485595.1 Priapulus caudatus | reverse complement strand
GCAAAAGCGACAACCCTAGGTTGCCGCTTTAAGGGGCTGATTATACTCGTAGTTTTGTGTAAAGCAACTGTTGGGAATACGGTCTTTTCGGGCTGTGGCGCCCCTGCGGCGCGTACTGGTTGTATGACATTTAGGCTTTTAATCTATTTAGGTATTGCAGTTCTCGCACTGCGGGCGAGGCACTTTTTGCTATAGCCCAAAAAAACACCCAAAAAAGGCTGCTCTTATCTGTTTGCCCCGGAGAATTTGTTCTACCAACATCAAATAATTCAGCAAGCGAAAGTGGGAATTAAAAAAGAGCAGCTAATCTGATATTAAATCTTTATCCCAAAGATAAGCGCCTTCACCGTGTTCAAAAGTAACATCTAGTGGTGCGTAAGTTTTCATAATATGCTCGTTTTTAGCCATAACGGTATTTCAACTTTATCCAATCAATTTTAAAAATAAAAAATGCTATAAAAGCAAAAGCGACAACCCTAGGTTGCCGCTTTA
>NW_014599863.1:0-492 GCF_000485595.1 Priapulus caudatus | reverse complement strand
AGAGAGAGAGAGAGACGCACGCAGCTCGCCGGATTAGGACACAACCCCACATCGATCGGTTATATAACGATTAAAATGCAGGTGCTACGCTAAAGTGGCGCGAATCCGTCACGAATCGGTGTTGAACGATTAGCGGCCCTCGTACAATGGCGACGGTGAATTTAATTAAATTCTTCATCTGCTCGCGCGGCAACCCGAGCAACCAATCCTGCTCTCACTGTTGCGATATCCGATTGCTCGTTACACACTGACGGGGTGAACACGCCGATAGGTGGCGCTGGCGGTGACGAGGCATGAAGCAGGAAGTCATTCAGCGTAATAGATCCGGCAGGCGGCACCTGGCCTCTCTCTCTCTCGCGCGCGCGTCTCTCTCTCTCTCTCTCTCTCTCTCTCGGGAAGAGAGAGAGAGCGAGGGGAGAGAAAGAGAGAGAGCGCAGAGCATCAGAGAGCGAGAGGAGCAGAGGCGGAAGAGTGATAGTGATCGAGACACAT
>NW_014599862.1:0-492 GCF_000485595.1 Priapulus caudatus | reverse complement strand
TTCTTGTAATTGCCTTCATCAACCCGAACTCGATGCCTGCCGTTATCGATGAAAGCGAAACAGAAAGCGCATCAATTTTGCACGATGTTATAAAAAGTTTACTGCCGCCGCTGTTCCTCATCTTCACTGTACTCGGTTCGATTTTAGGCGGACTGGCAACACCCACAGAAGCGGCATCCATCGGTGCAGTCGGCGCTATGTTTTTAGCCTTTACAAAAAAACAGTTAACTCTGGAGAACCTCAGAGAAGTTGTGCGCAGCACCACCCGTGTTAGCAGCATGGTGTTCATGATCCTTATCGGGGCGTCTCTATTTTCGTTAGTATTTCGCGGTTTCGGTGGTGATGAGATCATCCATGAGTTCCTCAGTGATCTATCCGGTGGAAAATATACAGCTCTATTGCTCGTCATGGTGGTCATGTTTCTGCTCGGCTTCGTGCTCGACTTTATCGAAATCACCTTTGTCATCGTGCCGATCGTTGGGCCTGTTCTGC
>NW_014599861.1:0-492 GCF_000485595.1 Priapulus caudatus | reverse complement strand
GAGAGAGAGAGAGAGCGCGCGAGAGCGCACGCAATCAGCATAACCCACCGCTACTCCACGTTAAGCAGCAAGCAGTATAATCCCGTGTCCGCGTCTGAGCTTGGACGACCTCAGCTGTAAGCCCTTATTCAGGACGACCTCCGTAACAAACGTGTGCGTCGTGCGTCCATCGATCGGTGACACATGCAAGGTTTTGTGACGCTGCGTGGTTTTGTCACATGCGTGTCTTTGTCGCATGCGTGTCTTTGTCGCGCTGCGTCCACTCGCTGGTTAGTCTCCATCGATCAAGTCACCATCGATGCGGATTTTTGTCACCCGGGATGTGTCGGACTGTCGCGATGGTGAGAGAGCAAGAATTGCAATGTAGACGGGAGGGGCGTATGCCTATAGGAAGAGGGGATGTAACCGAGAGCGAGAGAGAGAGAGGGGAGAGAGAGAGAGTGAGAGAGAGGCGGCGAGAGAGAGAGAGCGTGGCAGAGAGAGAGAGAGAGA
>NW_014599860.1:0-492 GCF_000485595.1 Priapulus caudatus | reverse complement strand
AGAGAGAGAGAGAGAGAGAGAGAGAGAAAGATCGAGATAAGAAGAGAGAGCCACCATGCGAGCGTTCTCCTGCCGCTCATCGCCGGCGGACACACACACGACTCGGAGCAGGAGTAGTCGTACGATCATGAGTGATCGATCGCAAATCAATGACGGCGAATCGGAGCAAAGCCTGCATCGATGGATTACCTTGTAGATGTCGTATGTTGTATACGTCATGTTTTAGTGACACGCGGGAAGAAGTTGTAATTAATTATGATAGCGGTGTATGATGGAGTTCGAACAGCGATCCGCGGACAGATCGATCAGTGCGCGGCGACACGCTTACAAGCAGACAGCAAGCAAAGCAAGCTATCATGCATGCACGCACTCATACACACAGACACGCGCCCACGCGCTCACATGTACGCACACACACGCGCACCACCTGCACACACACACACACACACCCCACACACACACACACACACACACACACACACACACACACAC
>NW_014599859.1:0-492 GCF_000485595.1 Priapulus caudatus | reverse complement strand
TCTCTCTCTCTCTCTACTCTCTCTCTCTCTCTCTCTCTCTCTCTCTCTCTCTCTCTCTCTCTCTCTCTCTCTCTCTCTCTCTCTCTCTCTCCTCCTCTCTCTCTCTCTCTCACTCCCTATCTTCCCCTCTCCGCTTCCCTTTACTTTCCAAATCCTGGTAGCAGCGTATTTTGACGGAGTAATTTGCATATTTCTGATAAATGCGCAGCAGCGTACGCCTGGCATCATGACGCCATGATGTATGTGCGGAAACAGGCGTCCATGAATCATGTCTAATGCGTGCGTGCGTGCGTGCGCGTGCGTGTGCGTGCGCGTGCGGGCGTGGGTAGTTGTGTTCAGCACCGGTTGTGAAGGAGAGCGAGAGAATGACAGATAGAGGGAAAGAGAGAAAGAAAGAACGGGCCTATTCTGTGTTTCTAATGTGTTGACATAATAACAGCGTTTGCTCAAAATAATCATGTCACATTAAACATCTATAGATCATGATACATC
>NW_014599858.1:0-492 GCF_000485595.1 Priapulus caudatus | reverse complement strand
ACACACACACACACACACACACACACACACACACACACCCACACACACACACACACACACACACGCGCGCGCACACACATCAAGCTATTATGAGCTCTTGATATATATATATATATATACTATATACTATATACTATAGATATATTATACTATATTTACGATTCGTATAATATTGTCTCATGTTGTATGTTGTATGTTGTATGTTGTATGTTGTATGTTGTATGCTGTATGTTGTATGTTGTATGTTGTATGCTGTATGTTGTATGTTGTATGTTGTACGTTGTATGTTGTATGTTGTATGTTGTATGTTGTAAGCTGACATTGTGTGGCGCGGCGGCAGGGGTGGCGATGTCCGCGCGTTATCACATAATTTGTGTTATTTACTTAACTAATATCGATAGTATTATTTATCATAGTTTATCTGTTTTCGCTTTCATCTAGTGCCAGCAACATATAGGCTGAATTGGAAAGGAAATTCTGGGAGTGATAGGG
>NW_014599857.1:0-492 GCF_000485595.1 Priapulus caudatus | reverse complement strand
CACACACACACACACACACACACACACACACACACACACACACACACACACACACACACACACACACACACACACACACACATCGAGCTATGCTTGCGCGAGAGATTAATACCGTAATTTTCGAAATCTCGGCGGTGAGATTACTCTCGCAATAGTTGATTAACGGAATTTGACAGAATACTCGCTAATTGTCGAGTCGAAATCGCTGTAATTGTTGCTGCTAAAATATACAGATCGCTCCGAGAACGCAAAGCGAAAGAAAGATCCGCATCTAGGAGGAATCTGGCGCGTTGTTATGCACGCCTAATTAATCACATTCTTACAGCAGATGCAGAGAATTATCCTGTGTGTGTGTGTGTGTGTGTGTGTGTGTGTGTGTGTGTGTGTGTGTGTGTGTGTGTGTGTGTGTGTGTGTGTGTGTGTGTGTGTGTGTGTGTGTGTGTGTGTGTGTGTGTGTGTGTGTGTGTGTGTGTGTGTGTGTGTGTGTGTGTG
>NW_014599856.1:0-492 GCF_000485595.1 Priapulus caudatus | reverse complement strand
TCTGAAACTGTACCTGCCGCGACTCCACCGACCGCTTCAAAAACAGAAACGATGTCAGTATGTCCTGCGCCTGGCTTAATCGTGCCGCCATAAACAAATACTGAAGGACGATCCAATCGCGCCAATGCAATCAAGCAACCCGGCATGTTTTTATCACAACCGCCGATTGCCACAACACCATCAAAACCTTGTGCGCCGACAACCGTTTCAATCGAATCAGCAATAACTTCACGCGATACTAATGAGTAACGCATGCCTGGTGTACCCATTGATATGCCGTCAGATACTGTAATTGTATTAAAGATAATACTTTTACCACCGACTTCATTTACACCTTGCGCCGCGTCTTCAGCCAGTTTATTAATGTGCATATTGCAAGGTGTCACCATGCTCCAGGTTGAAGCGATACCCACTTGCGGTTTTTTAAAATCAGCATCATCAAAACCAACGGCATGTAACATCGCACGACTTGGCGCTTGTGCTACACCATCG
>NW_014599855.1:0-492 GCF_000485595.1 Priapulus caudatus | reverse complement strand
AGTATGATGCCTCAAATACAGGCCAAAGGGGCAAAAAACTTTCAGCAACCATTCACGAATGAAACAGTATTGCTGCTGCATCCAGAAAGCTAGATACAAAGCAGCCATGGCAATTCTAGGAACACGCTGAACGAGTTAAATATCACGGCTATTTCTTTGTGCAACATGCACTCAGAAACAGCGATTTTGTGCTAATTAATACCTCGGCAATAAACTACTGGCACACCATAGTCATATATACGCATTAACGCATACCACAGCAATTCTCTGCATACATACTATCAGGAGTGAATAATAATGGATCTATCTATCTATCAATCTATTATTATTCACTCCTGATACTATCATCACATACATTAATTAGTACTCGACCAATTCACGGCAGGCATGCTATAAATTACTTAATATACCATGCAGTAAAACACTGCAGGCACAATATAGAAGTATAACTTATTAGAATAATATAGACACACATGTAACCAACATTATATC
>NW_014599854.1:0-493 GCF_000485595.1 Priapulus caudatus | reverse complement strand
GAGAGAGGAACCGAGTGTGGGTAGGGAGAGAGAGAGGAGAGAGGGGAGAAGAGAAGGAAGTGAGGAGGGGAGTGCGGAAAGCAGCATCACTCTCCCCCGGTCTGACTTTATACGTACGTGGAGGCGGCGGCGTGGGAGCGATAGAATGATCATTAGCATAACTACAGTCACCCCTGCTCAGTCAATCGGACGGTTGATGGAGTAATGAGAGAGAGAGGGAGAAGTTTATCATCATCCATCGCATCGCTACACATATCACGTCTGCCCACTGACACGCACGGATAGAGGTCACCGCGCACGGATAGAGGTCGCTGCACACGGATAGAGGTCGCCGCGCACGGATAGAGGTCGACGCGCACGAATAGAGGTCGCCGCGCACGGATAGAGGTCGCCGCGCACGGATAGAGGTCGCCGCGCACGGATAGAGGTCGCCGCGCACGGATAGAGGTCGCTGCGCACGGATAGAGGGCGCCACACACGAATAGAGGGCACC
>NW_014599852.1:0-493 GCF_000485595.1 Priapulus caudatus | reverse complement strand
ATAAGTTTTCTTCTTCTTGCTTCTTAAGCGTTTTCGCTTAGAGTACTTAGTCGATTTATAGCGTTTTTTATAAGTTTTCTTCTTCTTGCTTCTTAAGCGTTTCCGTTTTGAGTACTTGGTCGATTTATAGCGTTTATAAGTTTTCTTTCTTGCTTCTTAAGCGTTTCCGTTTTGAGTATTTAGTCGATTTATAGCGTTTTTTAACTGGTCACAAGTAAGATAACGTGATTTTCTTCTAGTTTTGGAGTACTTACTTTGAGCGTTTTCGCTTAGAGTACTTAGTCGACTTATAGCGTTTTTTATAAGTTTTCTTCTTCTTGCTTCTTAAGCGTTTTCGCTTAGAGTACTTAGTCGATTTATAGCGTTTTTTATAAGTTTTCTTTTTCTTGCTTCTTAAGCGTTTCCGTTTTGAGTATTTAGTCGATTTATAGCGTTTTTTTTTAACTGGTCACAAGTAAGATAACGTGATTTCTTCTAGTTTTGGAGTACTTAC
>NW_014599850.1:0-493 GCF_000485595.1 Priapulus caudatus | reverse complement strand
CGCGACGCACACACACACACACACACACACACACACACACACACACACACACACACACACACACACACACACACACACACACACACACACACAGATGTGCGTGTGTGTAACATATGAAAGGAGGAGCATAGCGCTCGCTTGCAGAGCCGATCACTCTCTAATGAACGCACGATCTGTACAATTTTCTGTTATTACGAACAGCGATGCAGTCTTTGCGAGAAGGAGAGAGATAGTGAGGGTAAGGGAAAGAGAGAGAGAGATGTAGGAGAGGGAGAGATAAATAGATGATAGATAGATAAATCGATCGATCAATAGGCACATAGATTGATAGGAAGATAGATAGATCAGATAAATCGATAGATTAGATAGATAGATAGATCAGATAAATCGATAGATTAGATAGATAGATAGATTTATAGATAAATAGATCGATCGATCGATCGATCGATCATTGGATAGATAGATAGTTAGTTAGACAAACAGACAGATAGAT
>NW_014599849.1:0-493 GCF_000485595.1 Priapulus caudatus | reverse complement strand
TAATGTGCCTTGAATAGGCGAGAATTTCGCTTTTGCAGCCGCTATTTCTTCTTCATTACTCGATTCGAAAGTCGTACCGCTTTTGTTCACCGTCGATGAATACCAAAAACCTGCTGACATTGCTGTCGCAGCTGCAACAAAATAATTGCATTCGATTTAATACTCATAGTTTAAGACCAACAATTATAAAAAAAGATACTAGCTAAAGTACTGACTAAGTGAACCACACAAAATAGTGGTCAACGACCATCGCTATAAACAATAGCATCAAATAATTAATAGAATAAACAAAAGTAGAAATTGCCGCATTCTCTTTATTGCTAAACATCAGCATGAACACTTTATAAAAGAAATACAAACCCAGCAAAACAGCAGATACCAAATAGATTGGGCCACGCATATAAGCCAAGTAGGGCAGTAAGGTAACCATAAACATTAAAATGGTATAACCAAGTATCGAATATTTTGTAAATTCAATACCATGCGTTACAGG
>NW_014599848.1:0-493 GCF_000485595.1 Priapulus caudatus | reverse complement strand
CTGCTGTTGCTGCTGCTGCTGCTGCTGTTGCTGTTGCTGCTGCTGTTGCTGTTGCTGTTGCTGCTGTTGCTGCTGCTGGTGCTGCTGTTGTTGTTGCTGCTGCTGCTGCTGCCGCTGCTGCCGCTGCTGTTGCTGTTGCTGCTGCTGCTGGCGTGTGGCTGTCATGCATACTCAATCACTGCTGTTGCTGCTGCTGCTGCTGCTGTTGCTGTTGCTGCTGCTGCTGGCGTGTGGCTGTCATGCATGCTCAATCACTGCTGTTGCTGCTGCTGCGCTGCTGCCGCTGCTGTTGCTGTTGCTGCTGCTGCCGCTGCTGCCGCTGTTGCTGGTACTGTTGCTGTTGCTGCTGCTGCTGCTGTTGGCGTGTGGCTGTCATGTATGCTCAATCACTGCAGTTGCTGCTGCTACTGCTGCTGTGTGTTGCTGCTGCTGCTGTTGCTGCGGCTGCTGCTGTTGCTGCTACTGCTGTTGCTGCGGATCGCGATGAGGAGAG
>NW_014599847.1:0-493 GCF_000485595.1 Priapulus caudatus | reverse complement strand
TAGTGAATAGTGCATAGTGCATAGTGCATACTGCATAGTGCATGGTGCATTGTGCATAGTGCATAGTGCATGGTGCATAGTGCATACTGCATAGTGTATAGTGTGTAGTGCATTGTGCATTGTGCATAGTGCATACACTGTAGTGCATAGTGCATAGTGCATAGTGCATCGTGCATCATGCATAGTGCATAGTGCCAGAGTGCATAGTACTATGCACTATGCACTAGCACCATGCACCGCATAATGCATAATGCATAGTGCATCGTGCATCGTGCATACTGCATACTGCATAGTGCATGGTGCATGGTGCATGGTGCATGGTGCATAATGCATAATGCAGAGTGCATACTGCATACTGCATAGTGCATGGTGCATAGTGCATAGTGCATAGTGCATGGTGCATGGTGCATAGTGCATAGTGCATAGAGCATAGTGCATAGTGCATAGTGCATAGTGGATCGTGCATAGTGCATAGTGCATAATGCATAGTACA
>NW_014599846.1:0-493 GCF_000485595.1 Priapulus caudatus | reverse complement strand
GTCAGCAGACGGCATAGTAGCCAAACGCCCATCGTAATGGTTGGGACACGGTGAAGGCCTGAACATTTAATCGAAGGAAATGAGGTATCTTACTTGAACAATACAACGACACCGACCGGTGATTACATTGCTCAGCGTGATGATGCAAAACACGCCTTCAACCCTCATCTATTCGAAGAAGTATTTGCCGCAGATAACCTGAGGCGTGCCTGGAAACAAGTGCGTGCAAACAAAGGTGCTGCGGGCGTGGATGGAATGAAAATCGACAACTTCCTTGACTGGGCTAAAAGCCATTGGCAACAATGCGAAGCACAGTTAAGAGAAGGAAGTTATCGTCCCTGTTCAGTAAAACGTGTTGAAATAGATAAACCTGATGGCGGTAAACGTCAACTGGGTATTCCAACCGTGTTAGATCGGGTCATTCAACAAGCCATCGGACAAATACTTTCACCGATATTTGAACCCAACTTTTCACAAAATAGTTTTGCACCGC
>NW_014599845.1:0-493 GCF_000485595.1 Priapulus caudatus | reverse complement strand
ATATCGACCACAGCATGGCTTGCGAAAGCCGGGTAAACGCCGCCATAGATCTAGCGCGCCAGAATGATGCGCGTCTCTCGGCCTTGTTTGTGGTGCCCGACTACTTCATGCCATCTTACGTCGAAGCTCAGATTAGCACCGACATCATCACACAAATAAATGACGAGGCCGTCGCCAGAGCTAAAGAAACCATGAGCAAGATCAAAGATCAGGTTTCGGCCGCAGGATTATCAGTCGATGTCTATCTCGAAGAAGGCAATTTTATCGGCATTCTCAACGACTATGCTCGTTACACGGATTTGCTCGTGCTAGGACAAAGCCAGTCGGATGACCCTGAAAACATCAGTGAAGCGCTGGCTGATCAACTGGTGATTGAAGGTGGTGCGCCTTGCCTGGTAATACCTTTTATCGGTACGCGTAAAAAACCTGGGCAAGCGAGTCCTCGTGGCCTGGAATGAAAGCCGTGAATCAGCCCGTGCCCTTAAAGATGCCC
>NW_014599844.1:0-493 GCF_000485595.1 Priapulus caudatus | reverse complement strand
CGTGTATGCGAGCGTGCGTGCATGCGCGTACGTGAGTGCGTGCGTGCGTGCACTAACCGCTCGTGATGCTGTGCTGCAGCCGACCGTTCTCTCCCTCGTCGTCGTCCAACGCCTGAACCTGCACGACGCGCGTGCCCCGCACCACCGAATCCTCGACCTCCGCATCGTAGTAATACTGATCGAAGTAGGGGGCGCTGTTCACGCTCAACGTCACCACGACGGCGACCAACGTCGACCTGGGGAAAGAATCGAAGGTCACCACTGCGGGGCGCCACTGGAGGGTCGGGGGTCAGCGCGGAGATGCGTGTGACGTCATCGGAGGATTATCGCGCCGCGGATAATCCGTGTGAGCTATATTTAGAAGTTCTATTGGTTCGTAAGGTAGAGGTAGAGAGAGATAAGTAGGTAGATATAGATAAGTAGATAGAGATAGGTAGGTAGATAGATGGAGATAAGGTAGAAGTGAGATGTATCAAGGGGCACAGTAAGGAAC
>NW_014599843.1:0-493 GCF_000485595.1 Priapulus caudatus | reverse complement strand
ACACGCGAACACACGCACGCACATAACGCGCACACACGTACACGCGTACACACGCGCACACAGCGCACACACGCACACACACGCACAAAGACACGCGGATACACATGCACACGCAAGCGCGCACACACACACTCAGACACACGCACGCACGCACGCACGCACGCACGTACACACACGCACGCATGCACGCACGCACGCACGCACGCACATGCGGATACACACACGAACACACGCACGCACATACGCGCACACACGTACACGCGTACACACGCGCACACGCGTACACACGCGCACACACGCGTACACACACGCACACGCGTACACATGCACGCGCACACACGCACCCGCACACACACGCACAAAGACATGCGGATACACATGCACACGCAAGCGCGCACACACACACTCAGACACACGCACGCACGCACGCACGCACGCACGCACACACGCACGTACACACACGCACGCACACACACACACACACGAACACACG
>NW_014599842.1:0-493 GCF_000485595.1 Priapulus caudatus | reverse complement strand
AGACATACCGGCTTTATTAGATTATGCAAAATCCAATCAAATTGATTTAACCATCGTAGGCCCTGAAGCCGCTCTGGTTGATGGCATTGTTGATGTGTTTACAGAAAACGGCCTAAAAATATTTGGCCCAACAAAAGCAGCGGCACAACTAGAAGGCTCCAAAGCCTTCACTAAAGATTTTCTCGAACGCCATAATATCCCTACCGCGTTTTACGGCAACTTTACAGAAATCGAGCCCGCTGTTGCCTACATAAAAGAAAAAGGCGCACCCATTGTTATTAAAGCCGACGGTTTAGCCGCTGGTAAAGGCGTTATCCTTGCACAAACGAATGACGAAGCCATAGCTGCGGTAAAAGACATGTTAGCCGGCAATAAGTTTGGTGATGCTGGCGCACGTGTTGTAATAGAAGAGTTTTTATACGGCGAAGAAGCCAGTTTTATCTGCATGGTAGACGGCAACAACATATTACCAATGGCAAGCTCACAAGATCAC
>NW_014599841.1:0-493 GCF_000485595.1 Priapulus caudatus | reverse complement strand
GAGACGTAGAGACGTAGAGAGAGAGAGAGAGAGAGAGTAGAGAGAGAGAGAGAGAGAGAGAGAGAGAGAGAGAGAGCGAGCGGGAGGTAGTGAGATTGATAAAGAAAGGCAGGGAGAAAGGAGAATGTATATTATATATATACATATATATTGAGAAAGAGAGATAAGATTGAGAAAAGAGAAAAAATAAAAAAATAAAGCACCACCGTACGGCGCGAGATTCCTGCTTTCCACGGGATGATCATGAAGGCAGGTGGTGACTACTGCATGGTGACTTATGAAATTTGGGTCATATTATCAGTGAAAGAGGTGTTGCAGCTGACCCAGGGAAGGTCACAGCTATACAAAAGTTAGCTGCACCAAAAACAGCAACCGGGGTACGTCAGATTTTGAGTCTAACAGGGTATTACAGGAAATTTGTTAAAGATTATGCTACGATAGCTAGACCATTGACACAGCTTACGCATAAAGACACACCCTTCGTTTGGTCTGC
>NW_014599840.1:0-493 GCF_000485595.1 Priapulus caudatus | reverse complement strand
CAAACGCTATGATCGCAAGCGCATCGTTAATGTCAGTGCCGACATCAATAAAGAGACCGTTAATGCAACTAGCGTAATGGCCGATTTAAAAGAGTGGATGCCCAGCATACTGGCTCAACACCCTAGCGTTAGCTACACTCCAGAGGGAGAACAAGCCGAACAAGCTGATGCCTTTTCCAGTTTGATGACGGGACTCGGCTTTGCCTTACTCAGCATTTATGCCCTACTCGCCATCCCTTTTCGCTCTTACTCTCAACCTTTGATTGTGATGGCGGTTATTCCTTTTAGTATCATCGGCGCCTTAGGGGGACATGCTTTACTGGGGATGAGTTTGAGTATTAGTAGCTTACTGGGCTTATTGGCCTTAACAGGAGTTGTCGTCAACGACTCACTGGTGTTAGTAGATTATATCAACCGCAGACGACGTGAAGGTATTGCTCTAAAAGAAGCGGTATTAATCGCAGGTGCAGCGCGCTTCCGCCCTATTCTACTC
>NW_014599839.1:0-493 GCF_000485595.1 Priapulus caudatus | reverse complement strand
CTCTCTCTCTCTCTCTCTCTCTCTCTCTCTCTCTCTCTCTATCTCTCTATCTCTCGCCCCCTCTCTCGTGCGCTCTCTGCCTGTCTCATTTACTCCGTAAATTACGAACAATGATGACGTCAATCAGCGGGGAATGTAATGGCGGCTCCGATTGTCACCGCACTTGTCCCGCCGTCCGGTCTTTGTTTTGCCGTCCCGAGCGACGCGATCGTCGGCCGCGTATACGCGCGCCGTGTGCGCACACACGCGCGCGCGCACGCTGCTGCGCTGATTGAAGTCAAAGAAGCAGAAGTAAAAAGTATTTATTGCATTATCTGCGTCTGCGGCCGAGCATCTGCGCAAAAAATGTCACCGCCTGCGGCGATACGCGCCCATTATGTAGCGCCGCCACTAACTGCTAGCTCTCATCGGCTGATCTAGCGCGACTGAGCGTCTGCTGCGGCTTTATGTGCGGTTGATATCTTTTGCTGCTCTCTCTCTCTCTCTCTCTCTC
>NW_014599838.1:0-493 GCF_000485595.1 Priapulus caudatus | reverse complement strand
AGGGATGGAGAGTAATGGAGAGAGATGGAGAGACGAGAGAGGGATAGGGAGGGATGGAGAGAGGAGAGAGGGATGGAGAGGGAGAGAGGGATGGAGAGGAGGGGAGAGGGATGGAGAGGGATGGAGAGGGATGGAGAGGGATGGAGAGGGGTAGAGAGAGATGAAGAGGGATAGAGAGGGATAGAAAGGGATGGAGAGAGATAGAGCGGGATAGAGAGGGATGGAGAGGGGTAGAGAGAGATGGAGAGGGATAGAGAGGGATAGAGAGGGATAGAGAGGGGTGGAGAGGGGTAGGGAGGGATAGAGAGGGATAGAGAGGGATAGAGAGGGATAGAGAGGGGTGGAGAGGGGTAGAGAGGGATAGAGAGGGATGAAGAGGGGTATAGAGAGATGGAGAGGGATAGAGAGGGATAGAGAGGGATAGAGAGGGGTGGAGAGGGGTAGAGAGGGATAGAGAGGGATGGAGTGGGATAGAGAGGAATGGAGAGGGGTA
>NW_014599837.1:0-493 GCF_000485595.1 Priapulus caudatus | reverse complement strand
TCCCTCCACCTTCTCATCATCCACCTTCTCCCTCCTACTCTACCTCCTCCCTCCACTTTCTCTTCCTCCTCTCCCTTCTTCCCATTTTCCTCTACCTCCTCCCTCCACCTTCTCCTCCTCCTCCACCTTCCCCTCTTTCTCTACCTCCTTCCTCCACCTTCTCCGCATCCACCTTCTCCTCTACCTCCTCCCTCCACCTTCTGCTCGACCTCCTCTCTCCACCTCCTTCTCCTCCACTTTTTCCCCATGCTCCTCTACATCTTCCCTCCACCTTCTCCTCATCCACCTTCTCCACCTCCCCCTACTCCCTCAATATCCCCCTCCTCCCTCCACCTTCTCCTCCCCCACCTCCTCTACCTCCGCCCTCCACTTTCTCCTCCTCCACTTTCTCCCCATGCTCCTCTACCTCCACTCTCCACCTTTTCCTCATCCTCCACCTCTCCCTCCTTCTTTTCCACTTTCTCCCTTCCTCCTCCACCTTCTTCCCCTCTTT
>NW_014599836.1:0-493 GCF_000485595.1 Priapulus caudatus | reverse complement strand
AAGCAAGCAGAATGTAAACATAGGTAGCACAAAGTGAGAAGTGAATCACGGACACACATGGTGCGGATAACAACGAGCAGTTTACTAATGATAGAAGATATGCACCGCGGCTCCTAGCACTGTGTATGCGTTTCGGATTAAGGTCGACCAGTCTGTGGGGGGATTCTACAGTGCTGAGGGAAACCCCGCCTCTGTTTATCCCTATAGGTTTGTGTTTGTATAAGCATTTTTTTTAGCAAGGTTTCAGAGTTCGCTTCACTCGTCACTGTTTATATATTATTATCGTGCTCTGATGGCGCAACGATGTCATAATTCACCAGGGCCCATCTATCATATTATACTATATCGGCGAAAATAATTCATAAAGCCGCATAGTCAAACGATAACACTGCTTTGGTGCGTGCAACAGATAATATATACGAATAAGCTTAAATTTAAAACAAAATGGCGATCCTACATTTACCTAGACAAGGAAAAATAAGTGTCACAGTCA
>NW_014599835.1:0-493 GCF_000485595.1 Priapulus caudatus | reverse complement strand
CTCGGTAGTGCTGAACAATACTAATCACTTCGTCTTTCAAGGATGTGACTAAAACAGTGTATTTTTTAGCGCTCGGCGAGATGAATCATCCAAAGGCCGACTGGTGATCGCCTCCATATGTTTATCCCCATTTGCCAGCCGGGAAAAAATATTCCACCAGTTATAAATCAAGGCAATGATACGGGAGATAAACCGACAAGGCTTAATGTCGGTTGTGGTAAAACCACCCCATCCCCAATGGTTTTTTATTTCATCAAAGTTGTTTTCACAGTCCGCCCTGTCTCGGTAGTGCTGAACAATACTAATCACTTCGTCTTTCAAGGATGTGACTAAAACAGCGTATTCATAGGTTCTAATATCATCGATATCGTCCAGAAAACCAAAGGATTTCTGCCCTTCCTTTTTATGAACCAGAGCCAATATTGCATCCTTCGGTAAACGTCTGCGTACGATAATCACTCGGCGCTCACTTTCCCACGTAGACAGTTTTAGA
>NW_014599834.1:0-493 GCF_000485595.1 Priapulus caudatus | reverse complement strand
CAAGGTTGCGACAGGTCGTGGATCGAGATGCTGTGAGGGGTGGGGGAATGGGGGCAGCTGGGGAGAGGCAGCAAAGGAGGGAGGAGAGAGGCAGGTGGGGAAGGGCCCGCTGGGGAAGGAGGGGCAGGGGGAGGGACCGGAGAGAAAGAAGCCGCTAGGGGAGGGGGAATCTAGGGAAGGGAGGTGCCGGGGGAGGAACGCAGCTGGGAAGGAAGAGCCGGGGAGCGATCCAGGGAGACGGTATATCCGCTAAGGAGAAGGGGGCAGCCGCATGGGTGAAGGAGTCGCTAGGAGAGGAACCGCTGGAAGAAGGAGGCATCTGTGGAGCCTCTGGGGAAGGAAGGAAGTCCAGTGTTTATTATGTTTATCATGAGAGGCGGAGCGCTCTAGGCAAGCGTGCCGCCAGCACCGGACCCAGACTGACCGGTATATATAGTACAGAGAGAGAGAGAGAAATAGGGAGGGAGAGACGGAGAGAGAGGGGAGAGAGAGA
>NW_014599833.1:0-493 GCF_000485595.1 Priapulus caudatus | reverse complement strand
ATAGTATCTTTATCATCATCTGAATCAAGAAAATAATCGCGTGATAAGTTTGGTATGTCGTATTCAACAGCGATTTTATCAGCAACTGATTTATTAGTGGTTCTGCTATCAATAAAATACAAGCCGCCACGGCGTTCTAGTTCGTCCATCAACCATGCCATATGACCGGGGTGACGCGTCAATAAACTACCCATGTGATTATTAACACCGCGTACATATGGAACTGAGTTTAAATTAAGTTGTAGCTGATTTATAAACTCGGTTCTTGTCATGTGTAAATCAAGCGTACCTGGGGAGTGCTGATGATGCTCTACAGACTGCATGGGCAGGTGTAGCATAACTTCTCTTTTGTATTTAGTTGCAAGTCGAGCTAAATCTTTTGCATAGGTGGTTTTTGGTAAGATTATCAGCTTCCCACTATAACGACATCCTATGTTGCGGAAATAGGTTCTTGTACCGATGGCGCAGGTACTAATGGCACACCTACAGCAAC
>NW_014599832.1:0-493 GCF_000485595.1 Priapulus caudatus | reverse complement strand
TCCCCCTCCCCTCCATCACCTCCTCCTCCCCCTCCCCCTCCCATCACCTCCTCCTCCCCCTCCCCCTCCCATCACCTCCCGCCACCCACCCACCCCGGGCGATGTCGACGCTAGCCGTTCAATTGCGGCTGCGCGCGCGCGGTATACGTAAATATGCAAATAGTCCCCACGGACAGTCAGCCTCTGCTGCTGCGCCTCATCCTCACCCTCGCGCAGCGGCATTGCGAGGCTTACTGCCATTAACTAGCTCTCTGTGCGCTTTCATGCGACTACAGATGCTGAAGGGAGCCGAGGGATGCTGGGGAGGATGAGGATGCTGAGGACGGTGGGGAGGATGAGGATGCTGAGGATGGTGGGGATGCTGGGGAGGATGAGGATGCTGAGGATGGTGGGGATGCTGGGGAGGATGAGGATGCTGGGGATGCTGGGGATGCTGGGGAGGATGAGGATGCTGGGGATGCTGGGGAGGATGAGGATGCTGGGGATGGTGGGG
>NW_014599831.1:0-493 GCF_000485595.1 Priapulus caudatus | reverse complement strand
TCTTCTCTATCTCTCTATCCTCCTCTCTCTCTCTCTCTCTCTCTCTCGTGCGTGCGCATTTGTCTCAGTGCAGGTCTTGGCCACTTCAGGGGGTCAACTACATTGTCAGAAACATCGTAAAGTTAATGTTAGTGCTAAGATAGCCCTTACGACTAATGTTAGTGCTAAGATAGCCCTTACGACTAATGTTAGTGCTAAGATAGCCCTTACGACTAATGTTAGTGCTAAGATAGCCCTTACGACTAATGTTAGTGCTAAGATAGCCCTTACGACTAATGTTAGTGCTAAGATAGCCCTTACGACTAATGTTGGTGATATGAGAATAGCGTTGACAGAAACGCATCTCAGCTATGAGAAAACTTAAGATAACCTGAACGTCATAGTTTGATGTCACGAGGCTGCTGATTGGATGAGAGTCAATCACAAAATTCAAATTTATACCCATTTATTGGTACATCACAGTAATTTCTGCATAATATGATGGTTAACCATG
>NW_014599830.1:0-493 GCF_000485595.1 Priapulus caudatus | reverse complement strand
GCCACTCATAACGCATGCATCGCGGTAGAAGTCTCACTAAAAAGTACATAGAAGATCTATTCATCTATCTACTATCAAGAGCGTATGAAGAATGCGCTTTTTTATTTAAGAATCTGAATGCCATTCTTAATACGCTCTTGCTATTATCCATGTTATTTACTATTGATTTATAACACAGTCATAATCATACATTTCATTATATTTTGCGTAGATATTCTTGGGGCATTGTTTTCGCAACTTAGGTTGTCGAATAATCGATGACTTCATAGCTGCTACATACTAATATATATAAATATATATATATACATATATATATATATATATTGGTATAGAGAGCTACTTTACATGATATCAGTGCGCGTATAACGCTGTTAGCGGTTATATGTTCCGTTGATGACATAGAATCTCACAAAGCAGATCAAGCGTACAATTAACAGCCTTCGCGCGAAATGTGTAATGACTGGGATTTCACCATTACTACGAGTCGGTTCCA
>NW_014599829.1:0-493 GCF_000485595.1 Priapulus caudatus | reverse complement strand
TATATATATATATATATATATATATATATATATATATATATATACATAAATATATATAGTATTATATAGCTAGATGTTTCATCGAAAATATTGAGACTTGTAAACCCTGGCGATTTACAAGTCGAACCGCGACAACTACCCGTACATGGTTCTTGTATATAGTGTAGAGTTTTACATAGTCAATAAAGTACAAGTAATATAGGCCTATAATAAATAGAGTAATAATAATGGCATAGTCTTATATACGGGGTAGAGTAAGTATTATACGTGTTATATATACAGCAGGAGTATTATAAACATCGCGGTTGAAAGCAACACATGAGACACAGCCGAAGAAAGAACGGCGTAAGGAACGCGTTTATCACTTCGACTAAACGAATTTACCCGTAATTATATATGGTTCAAATGACAGTGGGGGGTGCATGTAAGTTAGCAAGCAGAAAGAGAGAGAGAGAGAGAGAGAGAGAGAGAGAGAGAGAGAGAGAGAGAGAGA
>NW_014599828.1:0-493 GCF_000485595.1 Priapulus caudatus | reverse complement strand
TCTCTCTCTCTCTCTCTCTCTCTCTCTCTCTCTCTCTCTCTCTTTTCTCCCCTCCCTCTCTCAACAGCTCTCGCTTTTTCTGTCTTGCTCGCTCGCTTGCTCGCTCTCTCTCTCTCGCTCTTGCTCTCTCACTCTCTCTTGCCCTTCCCCTTTATCACGCTCTCACTCTCTCCCTCCGGCTCTCTCTCGTTCTCTCTCCCTCTTCCCTCTCTATCTCGGCCTCTCTCTCTTATTCTCCCTCTCGCGCTTTCTCCCCCATTACCTCTCCCTCTCTCTCTCCCTCTCGCTCTCTCTATATATCGCTATTACCGCGCGCGTATACACGTGATACAGGACACGGTCCTCCCTCTCATTCCGACTAATTGCAATCTAAGCCCTGCGTTCTCGCGGACAGCGGCTATCCCGCGATGATTTACGACGATGCAAGGCAGGAGGCTGGGAGGATGCGAGATGGAGGGAAAAGAGAAGCCATCGCAGCAATCTCGCGGCGAGT
>NW_014599827.1:0-493 GCF_000485595.1 Priapulus caudatus | reverse complement strand
CTCTCTCTCTCTCTCTCTCTCTCTCTCTCTCTCTCTCTCTCTCTCTCTCTCTCTCTCTCTCTCTCTCTCTCTCTCTCTCTCTCTCTCTCTCTCTATATATATATAGATATTAACTTTCAGATTACCTGGCTGTAAACTCCTCATCATTGCAGCACGGTTCACACTTCACTATAGCTCTAATGACCTCCAGCAGATGGCAGAGCAGTCGATGAACCCACGGCTGCCCCATGGCATCCTTACTGCTGAGCACAGCCTCTACGATGCTCACCAGCTTAGGTAACACCTTGTTCGTCTTCAAAAACCCAACAAGCCGGTCTGCACATCTGTAGACGAATAATTAGAGAAGCATTACTAGACCCTAGCAGGACATAAACCACAAGAATTCCACGTCAGTGACGCTGTCAAAGTCACACTTTGTATTTGCAATCGACAATAATTATATACCCTATGTGAATCTGAACCTGTATGTACAGTGTATGTATGTATGTACATA
>NW_014599826.1:0-493 GCF_000485595.1 Priapulus caudatus | reverse complement strand
CCTGTTCTTGAACCATGCGGTGCATGCCATCATGAATGATTACGGCTAGCTCGTAAGCGAAACAAGGATCGTAAGCTACGCAGTTAGGAATGGTTGAAGCCACGATTAAACCGTGACCATCTTGATGCTGTAAACCTTCACCTGCAAGCGTTGTTCTACCTGCAGTTGCACCGATTAAGAAACCACGTGCTTGCATATCACCTGCTGCCCAAGCTAAGTCGCCGATACGTTGGAAACCAAACATTGAATAGTAGATGTAGAACGGCACCATGTTGACACCATGGGCGCTGTAGGCTGTTGCTGCAGCTATCCAAGATGACATAGCGCCGGCTTCGTTAATGCCTTCTTCTAAAATTTGCCCAGTCTTGTCCTCTTTGTAGAACATGACTTGTGCTTTATCTTGTGGTTCGTATAACTGACCAACAGAAGAGTAAATGCCAAGTTGGCGGAACATGCCTTCCATACCAAAGGTACGTGCTTCGTCCGGTACGAT
>NW_014599825.1:0-493 GCF_000485595.1 Priapulus caudatus | reverse complement strand
ACGTTGCTTTGGTAATAAAGCCAAGATTTTGCGTATATCATGGATAAAACCCATATCCAACATACGATCTGCTTCATCTAAAACCAGAATCTCTAGGTGATCAAACTTCACTGCTTTCTGATTATAAAGATCCAATAGACGACCTGGCGTCGCCACCAGCACATCCACACCTTTGCGCAACCGCATCATCTGTGGATTTATCTTTACCCCACCGAAAACAACCGCTGAACTAAGCGGCAAATACTTGCCATAGGTAACCACACTATCTTGCACTTGAGCCGCTAATTCACGTGTGGGCGTCAATACCAACGCACGGGCTTGATTAGGTGCTGCTCTTTTCCCTGCTGACAAGCGCTGCAATAAGGGTAAAGTAAAACTAGCTGTCTTTCCCGTTCCCGTTTGCGCAGCTGCCATTACATCACTCCCCTTCAATACCACAGGAATACCCTGTATTTGGATCGGCGAAGGTTCGCTGTAGCCTTGGTCTTCAACA
>NW_014599824.1:0-493 GCF_000485595.1 Priapulus caudatus | reverse complement strand
ACCTTTAAGCACCCGATGGATGGCCTGGATAATTTTTTCCTGTGCTTCCTGTTTGTTGATATAACCTCGTGCGCCTACTGCCAGCACGCGTTCAGCATAGAGTGATTCATCGTGCATAGACGCGACAAGTATCAGCACATTATTGTTGCGCGCCTTGATCTGCTGTACGGCCAAGGCGATGTACGGTTGCTTAATGATTAGCCTTGCTCAAGGATCCATCGTATCGCTTTATGTGCCAGCATGTGAGCGGATGACAAGCCAAGTTTCTTTTTGATGTGCGACTGGTGAGTTTCGATGGTTTTTATACTCAGATTCAGCTGCTTGGCAATATTGCTGGGTGTGATGCCATGACCAATCATCTCAAATACCTGAAGCTCTCGGTTGGATAATGAATGGATGCCGTTCTGTCTGCATGTCGTGCATCTGTATAAGCTCATATCGAGCAAAGCACTGGAGAATGAAAAAAATAACTATTTTCTAGCTATTCTCTAGC
>NW_014599823.1:0-493 GCF_000485595.1 Priapulus caudatus | reverse complement strand
GGGGGGAGCGAGAGAGAGAAGTGTGTGTGGGGTGAGTGTGCTCGTGACCTTCAGTGGTGAGTGATGATGGATTTGCAATGATGTCTCTGCTAGCTGTCAGTGTTATCCACGCACAAGGGGGTGGGGGTCGCACACTTGTTTGTGTGTGTGTAGGCGTGGGGAGGGAGGGGGTGGTAGCACCACACTGTTAGAGCGAGTTGATTTCTTCTTGCTGAGAGGGAATGTGTGGGTGGGTGAGAGGGGAAGGGTTTTAGTTGGCGCCGTGCCAACTGTTGTGTGATACTATCGGCGTGTCTTTCTGGCCAAATATGAGATATAAATTATATGTATAATTTATAAGTTATGTTGTCTGGTGCACTGCTGTGACAGACGCATGTACATATCAGATGTGGTAAGTGGCAAGGAAGGGAATTTGGGTGGGAGGAATCAGGATGAAGTAAGGCCTGGTGATGAGGGGGGAGGGAGAGAGAGAGGGTGGGAGGATGAAGTAAGG
>NW_014599822.1:0-493 GCF_000485595.1 Priapulus caudatus | reverse complement strand
GCTCCGAACGAATACGGTGATGATGAATGTCAGTGATAACGGTGCTGGAATAGCGAAAGAAAATCAGGAGCGTTTATTTGAGCCGTTTTTTACTACTAGCAGTACCAGAGGTACGGGTTTGGGCTTGTTCATGGCGAGAGAGCTTTGTCTAACAAACAATGCGAGTTTAGATTATATACGACTTCCTTCGGGTGGAAGTTGTTTTAGAATTGTTTTTCCCATAAAAATAACTAAGAAGAAAATACTATGACACAACAACGTGTACTCATTATCGATGATGAACCAGATATTCGTGAGCTTTTGGAAATCACGTTATTGCGCATGGGTTTGGATACAGTCACAGCAGGAACTGTTAAAGATGCGCTGTTAAGCATTCAAGAATTTAAGCCCGATTTGTGTTTAACGGATATGCGTTTACCGGATGGTTCTGGTTTTGATATCGTGCGTTATATACAGCGAGAATATCCTCATATACCCGTGGCCGTGATTACTG
>NW_014599821.1:0-493 GCF_000485595.1 Priapulus caudatus | reverse complement strand
GTGCATAATGCATAGTGCATAGTGCATAGTGCATAGTGCATAGTGCATAGTGCATGGTGCATGGTGCATGGTGCATTGTGCATGGTGCATAGTGCATAGTGCATAGTGCATAGTGCATAGTGCATAGTGCATGGTGCATGGTTCATGGCGCATGGCGCATAGTGCATAGTGCATGGTGCATGGTGCATAGTGCATAGTGCATGGTGCATGGTGCATAGTACCTAGTGCATAGTGTATAGTGCATGGTGAATAGGGCATAGTGCATAGTGCATGGTGCATAGTGCATGGTGCATGGTGCATGGTGTATAGCGCATAGTGCATAGTGCATAGTGCATAGTGCATAGTGCATAGTGCATAGTGCATGGTGCATGGTGCATGGCGCATGACGCATAGTGCACAGTGCATAGTGCATAGTGCATAGTGCATAGTGCATAGTGCATGGGGCATGGTGCATAGTGCATAGTGCATAGTGCATAGTGCATAGTGCATAGAG
>NW_014599820.1:0-493 GCF_000485595.1 Priapulus caudatus | reverse complement strand
TAAGTATTCCAAACCTTCTTTATCAATGGTAATGCAAAACGGGTGAATGCCCGTACGGCGTGCTTCAATCAATGCCATGCGAGTATCTTCGATGCCGTATTTGCCACGATATTCATCATAGTCTTCGGGGTCACCGTCTGAGAGGGTGATGAGAATGCGGGTTTTGGCGTCGACGGCATTGAGTATCTCGGAAAGGTGGCGAATAGCAACGCCCATACGCGTATAGTTTTGCGCTTCGATTCCGGCGATGCGCCCCTTCACGTCTTCGTCATAAGCTTCATCAAAACGTTTGATATGAAACACTTCGCAACGTTTGCGCGCCCAGCCTGAAAAGCCGTAGATAGCATAACGGTCGCCGAGTTTTTCCAAGGCTTCACAGAGCAGGATTAAGGACTCGCGTTCGGCCTCGTTAATCCAGCCATTGGTAGAGCCGCTCATGTCCACCATAAACATCACCGCAATCGAGCGTTCAACGCGCTGATTCTTGGTGTAT
>NW_014599819.1:0-493 GCF_000485595.1 Priapulus caudatus | reverse complement strand
CTATGCACTATGCACTGTGCACTATGCACTATGCGCTATGTACTAACTATGCACTATGCACTATGCACTATAGTGTATGCATCATGCACCATGCACTATGCACTGTGCACTATGCGCTATGTACTATGCACTATGCACTATAGTGTATGCATCATGCACCATGCACTATGCACTATGCACTATGCACCATGCACCATGCACCATGCACTATGCACTATGCACTATGCACCATTCACTCTGCACTATGCACTCTGCACTCTGCACTATGCACTCTGCATAGTGCATAGTGCAATAATGCATAATGCATAGTGCATAGTGCATCGTGCATTGTGCATAGTGCATACACTGTAGTGCATAGTGCCTATGCACCATTCACTCTGCACTATGCACTCTGCACTCTGCACTATGCACTACAGTGTATGCACTATGCACTATGCATTATGCATTATGCACTATGCACTACAGTGTATGCACTATGTCACAATGCACTATG
>NW_014599818.1:0-493 GCF_000485595.1 Priapulus caudatus | reverse complement strand
CCTGATAGTTTTTATGTACGTAGATGGTATTGTATTCATTCTGCGTATATAGTGCGCGTGGATGGTACTGACTGGGTAGGAGTACTGACTGGGTGGAGGTGGTGTGCGTACGTACTACGTGTAGATGGTATTGTACATATTGTGCATACGCACTACTCGTAGATGGTATTGTACTTAATGTGCAGAAGCGGTGTGCATATGTACAACTTGTAGATGGTATTGTACTAAGTGTGCAGAGGTGTCATGTGTATGTACTACATTTATATGGTATTGTACTAACTGTGTGTATGTACTAGATGTAGATGGTATTGTACTAACTGTGTGTATGTACTAGATGTAGATGGTATTGTACTAACTGTGTATATGTACTAGATGTAGATGGTATTGTACTAACTGTGTGTATGTACTAGATGTAGATGGTATTGTACTAACTGTGTGTATGTACTACATGTAGATGGTATTGTACTAACTGTGTGTATGTACTAGATGTAGG
>NW_014599817.1:0-493 GCF_000485595.1 Priapulus caudatus | reverse complement strand
TCTCTCTCTCGCTCTGTCGTCGCGCTTCTTCTCTTACTCCTCCTCTCTCTCTCTCTCTCTATGCGTTTCTCTTGCCTCTCCCTTTATCTCTCTTGCCTCCCCCTCTCTCTCGCTCTATCTGTCTGTCTGTTACACTGTCTCTCCTGTTTCTCTGGCTCGCTCGCTCTCTTTCCCATATCATATGTATATAAAGCGATCCGCTTTCATTTGCAACGTCAGCAGCAGCGGCGGCGGCGGCGGCGGCGGCATCGTGATCATTTTTGCCTTGTCGCGAAACCTATATCACTTTGAACCTTTTCGCTTCGTCGGTCAAATGCGGATGTGCTGAAAGGAAAGTCAAGTCTCACACGCACGCACGCTCCCGCGCGCACACACACGCACACACACACACACGCACGCACACACGCGCATACACAAATACGCGCGCACACACACACACACACACACACACACACACACACACCACCCACCCCCCACCACACACACACACACG
>NW_014599816.1:0-493 GCF_000485595.1 Priapulus caudatus | reverse complement strand
TCCTCCCCCTCTCTCTCAACGCTCTCTCTCCCTCTCCCCTCTCCATCCCCTCCCTCTCTCTCAACGCTCTCTCTCCCTCTCCCCTCTCCATCCCCTCCCTCTCTCTCACCGCTCTCTCTCTCTCATCGCTCTCTCTCCAATCCCCTACCTCCCCCTCCCTCTCTCTCACCGCACGCACCGTCTCGTTCTGCGACACACGAATCTCTCCACTTTGCACAACCGGTGAAATCTGTGCGATAGTGAAATCTGTGCAGATTACGCGCTTGCACTCTGATTGATTGCCCCTGCCGGCTCCCTCCGGAGGCAGGGCGTTGAAACCCTGCCCCCGTCGACCCTCTCCTCCCCCTCCCCCTCCCCCCCCCTGAATATGTGCAAATATCGATGAGCGAGATGAGAAGAGGGAGGCTGAGAGCCGCCCCTCTCCTTCCCCTCCCCCAAATATGTGCAAATATGCTGAGTGAGGTGGAGGAGAGGGAGGCTGACAGCTGACCCT
>NW_014599815.1:0-493 GCF_000485595.1 Priapulus caudatus | reverse complement strand
GATGAGGGATGGAAGCAAGGATGAGGGATGGAAGCAAGGATGAGGGATGGAGGCGGGGATGAGGAATTGAGGCAAGGATGAGGGATGGAGGAAAAGATGAGGGATGGAGGCAAAGATGAGGGATGGAAGCCCGAGCGCGGATTCCTCTCCCTAATATACATTGCCACACATCTGTGCTCTCGCACGTGGGGCGAGATTAGACGAGGGGTGTGTATTGCGTGAGGCCATATGCCTGCCGTTGACACCGCCGCGAGTAACAGTATGGGGGAAAAAAGGGGGGGGGTACTCTTTGAGGCCAGATGCCTGTCATAGACCCTTGGTGGGGCAGTGTGGTAGGAGGGGGTGAGTAGAGGGTACTCTGTGAGGCCAGGTGGCTACTGTAGACCCTTGGTGGGGCAGTGTGGTAGGAGGGGGTGAGTAGAGGGTACTCTGTGAGGCCAGGTGGCTACTGTAGACCCTTGGTGGGGCAGTGTGGTAGGAGGGGGTGAGTAGA
>NW_014599814.1:0-493 GCF_000485595.1 Priapulus caudatus | reverse complement strand
CATCCTCCCAGAGCACCCAGCATTCCTCCCAGAGCACCCAGCATCCTCTCAGAACACCCAGCATCCTCCTAGAGCACCCAGCATCCTCCTAGAGCACCCAGCATCCTCCCAGAGCACCCAGCATCCTCCCAGAGCACCCAGCATCCTACCGGAGCACCCAGCATCCTCCCCGAGCACCCAGCATCATTAAAAACCTCCCAGCATCCTTCCCGAGCACCCAGCATCCTCCCCGAGCACCCCGAATCCCTGAGCATCCATCATCCTCCAGCTGGCTGCTGCTACTACTGCTGCTACTGCTGCGGTTGTTGTTGTTGTTGTTGTTGTTGTTGCTGCTGCTGGTGCTGCGGTCAACACTTCTATCTGAATAAACGGGTAAGCGGCAAGACGGGCACCGCGCGTCGTCACTGCATTGTGAACTTGCCACACCAACGGAAAGCGGTGGCAGTCTCAACAACATTTCCGCGTGACCGGCAGGGTACCTCATGATTGCCTG
>NW_014599813.1:0-493 GCF_000485595.1 Priapulus caudatus | reverse complement strand
ATTATGCTAGCAATTGACTCGAAACTTCGTGGAGTTTTTGTAAATTCATACTATCGTTCGACCAGAGGCAGCCCAGACCATTCGTACTTTAAGGGAAAATGGTATTAAGCATATGGCTATTGTCTCCGGTGATCACGAGCTGCCCACTAAGGCATTAGCCGATGCTTTGGGGATGGATGATTACTTCCATAGTATTCTGCCTGAGGAAAAAGCAAATATCGTTGAGAGGTTACAAGAGCAAGGCAGGAAAGTAGCCGTTGTTGGGGATGGTGTTAACGATACTATCGCAATGGAAAAGGCTGATGTTTCCATTTCTTTAGGTGGGGCCTCTAGCATTGCAACTGATGTCGCAAAGGTTGTTCTAATGGACGGTAGTCTGCTACATATTCCTGACTTGATGGAGCTTTCTAGAAAGCTGGATAAAAACCTATCTAGAAGTCTTATCTTGAATGTTGTCCCTAATGCCGTTGCACTCAGTGGTGTATTATTCTCA
>NW_014599812.1:0-493 GCF_000485595.1 Priapulus caudatus | reverse complement strand
TCCCCTCTCCCCCTGCTCCCGCCTCCTCCCTCCTCCCCTGCTCCCTCTTCTCCCTCCGCTTCGTATCTCAGCCAGGCAGTCCTGGTGCGTGACGACGCGTGCAATGTCATCTAGCTCCTCCTCATCTTTCCCCCTCCTCCTCCCTCCTCCCTCCTTCCCCCTCCTCCCTCCTCCTCCCTCCTCTCCCCCAGCTTCGTACCTCAGCCAGGCAATCCTGGTGCGTGACGACGCGTGCGATGTCATCTAGCGGCAGCAGCGAGTGACACTTGATCTCCGTGTAGACGTTCTTTCCCTCCGTACAGCTCGCGAGCAGACGCACAAGGTGGATGTGGTAGAGGAGCGGAGACTTCTCGTCCGTGCGATCACGCTCCGAGCACATGAGCGAGACGAGACCCTCGAACGACTGCTTGTCGTTGTAGAACAATAGAACGTCTTCGCCGGCGATCGACAGCTGCGGTAGAGAGGGGTGGATGGTTTTGTGGGCGGCCATGTT
>NW_014599811.1:0-493 GCF_000485595.1 Priapulus caudatus | reverse complement strand
GTGTGTGTGTGTGCGTGTGCGCGCGTGCGTGCGTGTGTGTGTGTGTGTGTACGTGTGTATGTGTGTGTGTGTGTTTGCTCTGTGTGAGTGTGTGTGTGTGTGCGCGCGCACGTGCATGCGTGCGTGCGTGTGTGCGTGTGTGGGTGCGTGCGTGTGTGTGTGTATGTGAGCTGCACATGCTCTCACCCCGTGACCGCAGCATCCCTGCTGCAGATAGCATGGCTTCAGCCCCCTGCGACGCGAGCATGTTTACTCAACGCGCGATTATTCACAGTGTCCGCATGGACCGCATCCTCCCCAAGCTATCCGATGACTGGGCTGCCTCCCGCCGACTCGCCTGTAATGCATCCCCCCTAACCATCTCTCCTCTCTCCCTCCTTCCCCCTCTGTCTCTCATTCTCTCACACTTCTTGCTCGTTCTCCCCCTCTCTTTGTCTGTCTGTCTCGCCGCTCTCTCTCTCTCGCTCTCTCTGTCTGTCTGTCTGTCTCTCTC
>NW_014599810.1:0-493 GCF_000485595.1 Priapulus caudatus | reverse complement strand
GGCTATGCTTGTAGCAAGCGGTCAGTGAGACGTGATGCACTTCGGTGCTTTGTCAACGCCCACAGTCGTATATATTCCACCTCTACAGCTGTAGTGCTGTACTGCCACTACACGGTTCTGTTGTTGCACGTTCTCCAAGCTATGTCGGCACGGAGAAACGCATAAGCGAAGCGGGGTTGGTGGGCAGGGGGAGAGGGACGAGAGAGAGAGGGGGGAGGGTCAAATTATATGATATGATATGATATGATATGATATATGATATATGATATATGATACATGATACATGATGCATGATGCATGATGCATGATGCATGATGCATGATGCATGATGCATGATGCATGATGCATGATGCATGATGCATGATGCATGATGCATGATGCATGATGCATGATGCATGATGCATGATGCATGATGCATGATGCATGATGCATGATGCATGATGCATGATGCATGATGCATGATGCATGATGCATGATGCATGATGCATGATGC
>NW_014599809.1:0-493 GCF_000485595.1 Priapulus caudatus | reverse complement strand
GCACTAACGAAAGTGATGGCAGAAAAAATGGGCGGTGAGGTCAAGGCATTTGATGAGATAGATAATGCACCAGAAGAAAAAGCACGTGGTATAACCATAGCGAACCTCGCATGTTGAGTATGAATCAGAAGCAAGGCACTACGCACACGTAGATTGTCCAGGCCATGCGGATTATGTTAAAAACATGATCACTGGAGCTGCGCAGATGGACGGTGCTATTTTAGTTGTATCGGCGGCAGATGGTCCAATGCCACAAACGCGTGAGCATATCTTGTTGTCGCGTCAGGTAGGTGTTCCTTATATCGTAGTCTTCTTAAATAAAGCGGACATGGTAGATGATGAAGAGCTGCTTGAATTGGTTGAAATGGAAGTGCGTGAATTATTAGACATGTACGAATTCCCCGGTGATGATACGCCAATTATTACGGGTTCAGCATTGAAAGCGCTTGAGGGTGATGAAGCTTACGTTGAGAAAATTATTGAGTTGGTTGAT
>NW_014599808.1:0-493 GCF_000485595.1 Priapulus caudatus | reverse complement strand
CTCTCTCTCTCTCTCTCTCTCTCTCTCTCTCTCTCTCTCTCTCTCTCTCTCTCTCTCTCTCTCTCTCTCTCTCTCTCTCTCTCTCTCTCTCTCTCTCTCTCTCTCTCTCTCTCTCTCTCTCTCTCCCTCTCCCCTGTCAACGCCCTCTCAAACGCCCTCACACACTGCTCACCACTTAACACGAGTGAGTACAGGCACATAGTGAACAGGGCTTCTTTCGTGGGCAGTCAGGCAGAGCTGCACTCACACATATCCGCACACACGCACGCGCACGTACGTACACCCATGGCGGGAGAATTAGCGGGAAAACAGAGCGCAACTACCGCATCGATAACACATTGGATATCGGTTAACATTGCGCGTGCGGCTGAGGCCAGGGGCAGGTGTGCGTGTACGTGTGTGCGCTCGTGTGTGTGTGTGTGTGTGTGTGTGTGTGTGTGTGTGTGTGTGTGTGTGTGTGTGTGTGTGTGTGTGTGTGTGTGTGTGTGTGTGT
>NW_014599807.1:0-493 GCF_000485595.1 Priapulus caudatus | reverse complement strand
AACTTGTACATGGTTACTGTAAATAGTACTTTTAACTTGTACATGGTTAGTGTAAATACTACTTTTAACTTGTACAAGGTTAGTGTAAATAGTACTTTTAACTTGTACAAGGTTAGTGTAAATAGTACTTTTAACTTGTACATGGTTACTGTAAATAGTACATTTAACTTGTACAAGGTTAGTGTAAATACTACTTTTAACTTGTACAAGGTTAGTGTAAATAGTACTTTTAACTTGTACATGGTTAGTGTAAATACTACTTTTAACTTGTACAAGGTTAGTGTAAATAGTACATTTAACTTGTACATGGTTACTGTCAATAGTACATTTAACTTGTACATGGTTACTGTAAATAGTACTTTTAACTTGTACATGGTTAGTGTAAATAGTACTTTTAACTTGTACACGGTTACTGTCAATAGTACATTTAACTTGTACATGGTTACTGTAAATAGTACTTTTAACTTGTACATGGTTACTGTAAATAGTACAT
>NW_014599806.1:0-493 GCF_000485595.1 Priapulus caudatus | reverse complement strand
TGAGGGGTCGTGACCGCCGGCCCAACTATTCGTGTTTTGTTCATATACACGCAGCGCTTCTCCCTCTCCCCTCTCTCTCTCTCTCTCTTGCTCCGCCGCCGCTGCCAGATCGATCATGCTGAATAATGGAGCCAGAGAGTTCGATCGGCGCATATATAGCTCGCAGCCGTTACTCGCAGCGCGCCCAGTAAGTTTTTAATAATGGCTGAAGCCATCTAGCCAGATGGCTTATCCGAGCGACCGGGCGGGCGGGCAGGCTTGCATGGCTGGCTGGCTGGCAGGCTGGCTGGCAGGCTGGCAATCGTGGGAAAGCGGGCCGTAATCATACATTAACACTCGCCTTTGTCGCGGCATTAGTACGTTCATTTATGCGCGTAACGTGTAGGAGAGAAAGAAAGAGAGTGAGAGAGGGGAATAGAGAAAGAGAGAGAGAGAGAGAGAGAGAGAGAGAGAGAGGAGGAGAGAAGAAAGAAAGGAAGGAAGAAGAGAGAGA
>NW_014599805.1:0-493 GCF_000485595.1 Priapulus caudatus | reverse complement strand
ATACAGGCTCATACATATAGGCTTATACATATAGGCTCATACATATAGGCTTATACATATAGGCTCATACATATAGACTCATACATATAGGCTCATACATATAGACCCATACATATAGACCCATACATATAGGCTCATACATATAGGCCCATACATATAGGCTCATACATATAGGCTCATACATATAGGCCCATACATATAGGCTCATACATATAGGCTCATACATACAGGCTCATACATATAGGCTCATACATATAGGCTATACATATAGGCTCATACATATAGGCTTATACATATAGACCCATACATATAGGCTCATACATATAGGCTCATACATATAGGCTCATACATACAGACTTATACATATAGGCGTATACATATAGGCTCATACATACAGGCTCATACATATAGGCTTATACATATAGACCCATACATATAGGCTCATACATATAGGCTCATACATATAGGCTCATACATATAGGCTCATACATAT
>NW_014599804.1:0-493 GCF_000485595.1 Priapulus caudatus | reverse complement strand
TTGCACCTGGTGTCAATATACTCGTCAGACAAACATGCGAATACTTACCGGAAGAAGCGCTAGAGAATGGGTCTATTAATCTGGTTCTTGGCTTTGATGCGTGCTTGGAAACGCCGTCAAGAATTCACCAGCAAATGCTATTTGATGATGTGTTCGTTTCCATTGTCAGGAAAGATCACCCAACCATTGGTGACACCCTATCGCTAGCGCAATATATCGCACTGGATCATGCGCTAATATCACCCCTAGGCGAAGACTCTGGCATCATCGACGGGCGGTTAGAACAAGATGGCTTAAGCCGAAAAGTCGCTCTCGTCGTGCCTCACTTTTCATCGGCGCCATTAATCATTGCACATACCGACATGGTATTGACCCTACCCTATCGAGTGGCCAAGAAATTCGCACAAATGATTCCGATAAAATTGTTACCGACACCGATTGATTTACCCAACTACCCACTATCAATGATATGGCACCCACTCTACGACAAGAA
>NW_014599803.1:0-493 GCF_000485595.1 Priapulus caudatus | reverse complement strand
AGTATTGTTAATTAGTAAGACTATGTAAAGGACGGTGAGGAGCTTGCAAGCTCATGTTGATGTATTTTTTGCCAATATACCGTCTTTAAATTAATTAATTAATTAATTAATAAAATGAATAAATACATGAAGAACACTGAATGTAAGAATAGCGGATTTAACTCACAAACCACGCACACAATCAAACCTGTAGAGAAAATATATAGTTTATCAAATAGAATATTACGAAATAATGCAATAAAAATAGCAAAATTTAAAAAAAAGACATAATATATAATAATATTTAATTAATATCGAAATAGGTGATTAAACTATATCTCATTGTAGCGTAATTATTAAATAAGATGCCCCGTCATGACGTCATACGAAACTGCCGCTCCGTCCGCGAGACCACGAGGGAAAAGAGCGCGCCGAACAATAGAACGCCTTTACGCTCCACAAACAAAAAACAATTCGCGTAGCAGATCAGAACCAGATGGCGTTAGTTGTCGTC
>NW_014599802.1:0-493 GCF_000485595.1 Priapulus caudatus | reverse complement strand
TGTGTGTGTGTGTGTGTGTGTGTGTGTGTATGTGTGACATGCGCGTTGACCTACGCGTTGACCTTTAGGTGTCGGCAGTAGATGCTGACGTAGACATCATGCAGCAAGCACAGCTGTGCGAATCCACGTACGAGGCGTACTTTCTCGGACCGCTTTACGCCATACAAGGACTGCTGCTCGCTTTCGGTACATTCATCGCATGGGAAACAAGGAAGGTGAGAGGAACATGAAGAGAAAGGAGCGCGAGAAAAGTGTGAGGCGAGGGAACGCCCGATCGAAGAGTGTTGCGAGAGAAGAGTGAGGTGGGAGAAGAGTGAGGTGGGAGAAAGGTTGGAGGCAAGAAAGGTAGTAGAGGAAAGACAAGCGGGAAAAGAGTCAGAGACAAGAAAGTTAATAGAAAAGTGACGTCAGAGAAAACTTGGAAACAATGAAGATAGGAGAAGAGTAAAGTGGGAAAAATGTGGGAAGCAAGAGGAATGGGGAAAGAGTTAGG
>NW_014599801.1:0-493 GCF_000485595.1 Priapulus caudatus | reverse complement strand
CCCCCGTGCTTGCGATAAATGCGTTGGCACTAGAATTATCGCGCATAGCAACCGTTGTTAGGCGAATGTCACTTGAGGCGCTGAGCAGCGAATTTGTTCCTAGCATGAGAATTAGAAGAGATTTTATCGTGACGAGAAACCTTTCGCGTGCAGTCGAAAAATTTATTACACGACTTGAACGAGGCATGCTTAGTGAAGATGTTTCTGAGCAAATAGCTAGGGTGTTACGCACTGAGCAGCATCTGTTGGCTTGTGCAAATAAGGCACTAGAGATAGCTAGAATGCAAGCAGAAATTGATGTAGTTACTGACGAAAAGATAATAGAAGGTATTTCCCGCTATCGAGCAGAGGTTGTTAATCTGATTAAAATGGCTAACCCTGAGGAAGATGATTATTCATTTTCAGCCTGTGAACTACAACTGGAAACAATACAGGCTAGCTATACCGATGTTAAAGAAATCTTACTGATTGCTAGTGCGGAGTTACGCGTTCC
>NW_014599800.1:0-493 GCF_000485595.1 Priapulus caudatus | reverse complement strand
GTAGTGCATTTCATGCGCCATGCATCATGCACCATGCACCATGCACTATGCACTATGCACTATGCACTATGCACTATGCACTATGCACTACAGTGTATGCACTGCGCCACTATGCGCTATGCACTATGCACTATGTACTATACCATGGTGTATGCACCATGCACTATGCACTAGCATAGTGCATAGTGCATAGTGCATAGTGCATAGTGCACTATGCACTATGCACTATGCACTATGCACTATGCACTATGCACTATGCACTATGCACTATGGCTATGCACCGTGCACCGTGCACCATGCACCAGCACCATGCACTATGCACTATGCACTATGCACTATGCACTATGAACTATGCACTATGCACTATGCACTATGCACTATGCACCATGCACCATGCACCATGCACCATGCACAATGCACCATGCACTATGCAGTATGCACTTTGCATAGTGCATAGTGCATGGTGCATCGTGCATCGTGCATAGTGCATAGT
>NW_014599799.1:0-494 GCF_000485595.1 Priapulus caudatus | reverse complement strand
ACTGCGTCATCACTAGTAGAGTACTGTAGACATTTGAGTCACATCAATATAGTTAGGTCTTGGTCTGACAGACTGACCAGTGACTGACCAGTGACTGACCAGTGACTGACCAGTGGTTTGACAGACTGACCCTTGACTGACTGTCCCAGATAGACTAGTGAGTGACCAATGTTCTGACAGGCTAACTAGTAACTGATCGCTCACTGACCAGTGAGTGACCAGTCTCTGACCAGTCTGACAGACTGACCGGTGACTGGCCAGGCAGACAGACAGTAGTGAGCAGTGATGATGAGTGACAGACTAACTAGTGAGTGACCAATGGTCTGACAGACTAACTAGTGAGTGACCAATGGTCTGACAGACTAACTACTCTGTAAGCAATGGTCTGACAGACTAACTAGTGAGTGACCAATGGTCTGACAGACTAACTACTCTGTAAGCAATGGTCTGACAGACTAACTAGTGAGTGACCAATGGTCTGACAGACTAACTAC
>NW_014599798.1:0-494 GCF_000485595.1 Priapulus caudatus | reverse complement strand
CACACGCACATGCACGCATGCGGGCACGCACACGCGGATACACGTGCGCACACGGACACATATATATATAGAGTGTATATAGGTATAGATACCTATATAGGTATAGACACTATATATATATATATGTCTGTGCGTGTGCGTGCCCGCATGCGTGCATGTGCGTGTGCATGTGCGCACGTGTATCCGCGTGTGCGTGCCCGCATGCGTGCATGTGCGTGTGCATGTGCGCACGTGTATCCGCGTGTGCGTGCCCGCATGCGTGCATGTGCGTGTGCATGTGCGCACGTGTATCCGCGTGTCCGTGCCCGCATGCGTGCATGTGCGTGTGCATGTGCGCACGTGTATCCGCATGTGCGTGCCCGCATGCGTGCATGTGCGTGTGCCGTGTGCGGCAGCGTGCGCGCGGTGTACATGTGTGTTGCAGAGGAGCAATTGCACGGAATTTACAGGAAATTGTCGGCAATGATAGGCGAAAGAGAGTAAAGAAACATTAA
>NW_014599797.1:0-494 GCF_000485595.1 Priapulus caudatus | reverse complement strand
AATGTCCATTCGTAGCTAACCCATGTTGCCATATGTAGCTAACCCATGTTGTCCATATTAAGCTAACCCATGTTGCCATATATGTAGCTAACCCATGTTGTCCATATGTAGCTAACCAATGTCCATGTGTAGCTAACCCATGTTGCCATATGTAGCTAACCAATGTTGTCCATATGTAGCTGACCAATGTTGTCCATATGTAGCTAACCCATGTTGTCCATATTAAGCTAACCCATGTTGCCATATGTAGCTAACCCATGTTGTCCATATGTAGCTAACCAATGTCCATATGTAGCTAACCCATGTTGTCCATATGTAGCTAACCAATGTCCATGTGTAGCTAACCCATGTTGCCATATGTAGCTAGCCAATGTTGTCCATATGTAGCTGACCAATGTTGTCCATATGTAGCTAACCAATGTTGTCCATATGTAGCTGACCAATGTTGTCCATATGTAGCTAACCAATGTTGTCCATATGTAGCTGACCAATAT
>NW_014599796.1:0-494 GCF_000485595.1 Priapulus caudatus | reverse complement strand
CATTGGTTCGAAGAAAAAAGACTGCTGAACGAAAGACTACTCTATGGTTATTATCCCGATATAGTCAGTAGTCTTAGTTCGAGAGAAGCAAAAGAATCTCTAAATTTATTAGCTGAAAGTTATCTATATAAGGATATTCTAGCGCTTGATGGTATCAGAAAACCTAAAATTATTAGCCAGCTAGTAAAAGCTCTTGCCTTACAGGTTGGTTCGGAGGTCTCAACCAGTGAACTCGCTCGACTCACAAACTCCAGTAGCAATACGATAGAAAAATACCTCGATATTCTGGAAAAATCTTTTATTGTTTTTCAACTCCCCTCTTACAGCAAAAACGTCCGTAATGAGCTTAAAAAGAGTAAAAAAGTATATTTTTATGACAACGGAATAAGAAACGCCGTCATTAATGATTTTAGGCCGATAGAAATACGAACAGATATAGGCTCTCTTTGGGAAAACTTTTTAGTCAGTGAGAGAAAAAAACACCTAAATTATCA
>NW_014599795.1:0-494 GCF_000485595.1 Priapulus caudatus | reverse complement strand
TGGGTCGGCCTGAACGACGCGTGTCGCTGACGTCGCGTCGTGGGTCGGTCTGAACGACGCGTGTAGCCGACGTCGCGTCGTGGGTCGGCCTGAACGACGCGTGTAGCCGACGTCGCGTCGTGGGTCGGCCTGAACGACGGTTGTCGCCGACGTTGCGTCGTGGGTCGGCCTGAACGACGCGTGTAGCCGACGTCGCGTCGTGGGTCGGCCTGAACGACGCGTGTGACCGACGTCGCGTCGTGGGTCGGCCTGAACGACGCGGGTCGGCCTGAACGACGCGTGTGACCGACGTCGCGTCGTGGGTCGGCCTGAACGACGCGTGTGACCGACGTTGCGTCGTGGGTCGGCCTGAACGACGCTTGTCGCTGACGTCGCGTCGTGGGTCGGCCTGAACGACGGTTGTCGCCGACGTCGCGTCGTGGGTCGGCCTGAACGACGCGTGTCACTGACGTCGCGTCGTGGGTCGGCCTGAACGACGCGGGTCGGCCTGAACG
>NW_014599794.1:0-494 GCF_000485595.1 Priapulus caudatus | reverse complement strand
GCGATAAATCTGCTGCTGTATTATAGCGTCCTTCAAAGGTTATTCTTTACATGTCGCCGATACTGATGGTTTTAAACCGCATACTGTGCTCGAGTCGGATGAACCCCTGATGTCACCCAGCTGGTCTCCAGATGGCCAATCACTGGCGTTTGTATCGTTTGAAAATAAACGCCCGGAAATTTTCATTCAACACCTCGCGACCGCCAAACGCAGCAAGATTACCGGTTTTAAAGGCATTAATGGCGCACCTAACTGGTCTCCCGATGGCAAACAGCTGGCCATGGTGTTATCCAAGGACAAAAGTGCCGATATTTATATCATGAATATAGCCAGCAAAAAGCTGACCCGATTAACTAAACATCGCTCGATTGATACTGAACCGGTGTGGTCAGAAGATGGAGCATCGATGATTTTCACCTCTGATCGCAGTGGAAGCCCTCAGCTATACGAAATGCGCATTGCCGGTGGACAACCGAAAAGAATAACCTTTGAAG
>NW_014599793.1:0-494 GCF_000485595.1 Priapulus caudatus | reverse complement strand
CTTCATGAGCTAATAACAGACTCAAGGACATAGGTAGATAATCACATGATAATTCATCCAGAAGCCCGTACAACCCCTCAAATTAGAGCGGAGATAAAAGCATCAACACACCTAACGCAGACGGCTTTAGCGGATAAATACAATGTCAGTATTCAAACCATAAGAAAATGGCAGACACGAGAAGAAACTGCCGATAAAAGTCATCGCCCAGATCGCTTGCAAACCACGTTATCAACCATTCAAGAAGAGATTGTTGTTATGTTACGTAAAACGCTCTTTCTCCCGTTAGATGACCTCCTAGTTGTGACAAGAGAATTTATCAATTCTGACGCCTCACGCTCAGGAATTAACCGAACATTGGTGCGTTATGGGGTATCCAACCTGAATAAAATGATGAGGGTGCTTGAAGAAGAAACCAGTGAAGTGCCTAAAAAGAAAAGCTTCAAAGATTATGAACCTGGTTTTATTCATATCGATATTAAGTACCTTCCTCA
>NW_014599792.1:0-494 GCF_000485595.1 Priapulus caudatus | reverse complement strand
TCTCTCTCTCTCTCTCTCTTTTTCTTCTCTCTCTCTCTCTCTCTCTGAACCTGTTCTCTTCGTGTTTACAGAAACGTCACGGCATCAAAGTTTCAGCCGACCTACGCGCGGCAAGCATTTCCTTGCTTTGACGAGCCGAACTTCAAGGCAACGTTCAACATCACGCTCGTACATCCGGGATCTCCCTATTACGCTCTATCAAACATGCCAGTGCTGGTACGTACGCACGCACGCACGCACGCACACACGCAGCCACACATGCAGGCACGCACGCGCGTAGCTGCGCATACATGCACGCACACTGCCACACATGCGTACAGCCACGCACGCACGCACGCACGCACGTAGCCACATAAGCACGCACACCCGCAGCCACACATGCACACGCACGAACGTAGCCACATACACACGCACGCACGCACGCACGCACGCACGCACGCACGCACGCACGCAGCCACATGCACACGCACGAACGTAGCCACATAGACACGCAC
>NW_014599791.1:0-494 GCF_000485595.1 Priapulus caudatus | reverse complement strand
CCTCTCCTCCTCCTCCCCCCTCTCTCTCTCTCTCTCTGACAGATTTACTGCTCCGCGGCTATGGCGGGCCCGCAGCACAGCCTGACATGTTTATGTGGCCGCCAGCAGTAGAACGCAGCAGCAGCAGCAGCAGCAGGGCAGGTGCCGAATACGGGATTCATAAGCCGACACCATTAGCCACGATTTAGATGCGCGGCGAGGGACAAGCTCTCGTAACTCACGCTGATGGCGGTGACGGTGAAGAAGAGGGGGAGGAGGGGAGGAGGGGAGGAGGAGAGGAGGGGAGGAGGGGAGGAGGGAAGGAGGGGAGGAGGGGAGGAGGGGAGGAGTGGAAGAGGAGGAGGTGAGGGAGGAGGTGAGGAAGGAGGTGAGGGAGGAGAGGGAGGGAAGGAGGGGGAGGTGGGGTGGTGGTGGCTGGTGGGGCAAAGAGGAGGGGAGGAGGTGAGGGTGCTGGTGCTACTGCTACTGCTACTACTGCTACTACTACTGCTGCT
>NW_014599789.1:0-494 GCF_000485595.1 Priapulus caudatus | reverse complement strand
ACGCTGCCGTTCCAGCTCGCGGGCAATATCGCGCGCGGCGGGCTCGTGGAGCTTGCGTTCGGCGTAACGCTGCGCGAACTGATGGTCGACTACGGCGGCGGCACCGCCAGCGGCCGTCCGGCACGCGCCGTGCAGGTGGGCGGCCCGCTCGGCACCTATCTGCCGGAAAGCCAGTGGGACATTCCCATGGACTACGAAGCGTATGCGGCGGTTGGCGCGGTCGTGGGTCACGGCGGCCTCGTCGTGCACGACGACACGTCGAATCTCGCGGAACTCGCTCAGTACGCGATGGAGTTCTGCACGCTCGAATCGTGCGGCAAGTGCACGCCGTGCCGTATCGGCTCGACGCGCGGCGTCGAGGTGATCGCGAAGATCCGCAAGGGCGACACGTCCGAAAGCAGGTCACGCTGCTGCGCGACCTGTGCGACACCATGGTGTCCGGGTCGCTCTGCGCGATGGGCGGCATGACGCCCTACCCCGTGATCTCCGCGCTC
>NW_014599788.1:0-494 GCF_000485595.1 Priapulus caudatus | reverse complement strand
CCCCCTTTGTCCAGCAGATCTGACCCCTCGCCGCGCAGATAGAAGGTGCCGAGGAAATAGGGGTGCAAACCGTTGTGGATTGTCAGGATATAGGCACGATTGATCCCCAGTCCGAGGCGCTTGTAAACCTCCATCACCTGCTGCAAAAAATCGAGCTGCGGCGGATTACCGGCGGCGAAGAGGATGCGGTACTCGGGCTGATCAAGGATCTCCTCGGCCGGTTCGGCGTCGAAATAGACCCCACCACCCTGCACCGCCTGATGGTAGAGCCAGATGATCTGTGCCACCCGCCGCGCCGGGGAGTGCCGCACGTAGGCCTGGTTGTTGATCCAGATCAGGCGCAACTCCTTGTCGAACCGCGCAAAATCGTACTCTGGATAATGTTGCTTGAGCGCGATGCGGATTTCGCGCTGCAGACGCTGCGGAATACGTTGCTCTCCGGCAGCGGCGATATCTTCGGCGGTGCGCCGATCAAACTCGAAGCGTTGCAGTTC
>NW_014599787.1:0-494 GCF_000485595.1 Priapulus caudatus | reverse complement strand
TCTCTCTCTCTCTCTCTCTCGCTCTCTCTCTCTCTCTCTCTGCAATAAAGAAAATGTTTGGTGAAATGATGTGTACGCAACTGCGTATCTGCGTAACTGCGTTATAGTAGCTACGCCCCTGTATATAGCTGTATATAGTAGCTGTATATAGTACCTGTATATAGTAGCTGACCGCTTCCATTGTATAAGACCGCACGCGCACGTACAGACGTTATACCGCGTCCATAATACCGCACGTACAGACGTTATACCGTGTCTCTAATACTGCACGTACAGACGTTATACCGTGTTTATAATACCGCACGTACAGACGTTATACCGTGACTCTAATACTGCACGTACAGACGTTATACCGTGTTTATAATACCGCACGTACAGACGTTATACCGCGTCCATAATACCGCACGTACCAGTTGTAGACGTTATACCACGTCTATAATATAAGACCGCGCCTACAGACGTTATACCGCGCGTACAGACGTTATACCGCGCGT
>NW_014599786.1:0-494 GCF_000485595.1 Priapulus caudatus | reverse complement strand
ATGTTGATTGATTTACAACGTGAACTAAAGCCCAATGATAAGGTGGCGATTATGCTGTATTTTGATGATGGTTCACAGCAGGTCGTCGAAGCTCCCGTTAAAAAAATTGCGGATACTATGGGAATGGGCCAACACAAAGGCATGGGGCAGGCGATGGGCGGCGATATGCAGAAAATGAAAATGATGCAACACGTTAACCCTATGCCGAATTTGATGCAGATTATCGTTAAGCAGGGTGAGTCATTAAACTTAGATGATCAACAGCAAGCGGCGCTAAAAAAATGGCGTACAGAAAATAACGCGAAAACCGCTGCGATGGTCAAAAAAGTGGTCGATCTTGAGGCGCAGTTGAACACCATGTCTTTAAATGGCGCGAGTGCAGACGATATCGTAAAAATAGCCACCGAGACTTTGGCGGTGCGTATGGATGTCATCAAAGGCAAAACCAAGTGTCGTGATAATATGCGTAATATATTGAACGATAAACAATGGGC
>NW_014599785.1:0-494 GCF_000485595.1 Priapulus caudatus | reverse complement strand
CTATATAGACCGAGTGATTTCAACTTACGGTATAAATGCGTTCTTTCCTGGCCGACGCGACGGGCCAGTTCGGTAATATTGTTACCACTTAGAAGCAAATGGCGTGACAAATATTCACGCTCAAAGACTTCTCTTGCCTCGCGTAAATCCATATCCAGATCAATCGATACCTGCAAAGTGTTTGCCTCATCAGGGACTGCTTCGCTATAGCTAAGCTCCAACAATTGCCTGACTTCATCAGGCTCGATGGTTTCTTCCGCGCTATTGACCAGTGCTCTTTTTATAAACTGCTTTAGCTGGGTCAGGTCGCCCCGCCAATGATGATTTCGCAACAAATTTTGCGACGCAACGCCAAAATGTCGATAAGGTAATTGCTCTGTTTCGCTATACCAATCGACATAATATTTGAGTAACTCGGGTATATCTTCAATATGCTCTTCGAGCGTCGGGATATTAATCGCATAGCGCCAGTATTCGGCAATTTCTGGCAAAAT
>NW_014599784.1:0-494 GCF_000485595.1 Priapulus caudatus | reverse complement strand
TCATACACACACGCTCTCTCCCTGCTAACGCTACGCATGCGCGCAGACTCGGTGTCTTTCTTTCTCTTCCCTCCTCCACCACATCCCTGCTCCCTCCCAATCGCTTCCTCCTCTGTCCTCTCCAGCTGATCCGTACCTCCCTCTCCCCATATCCATCAGCCTCCCCTTCTCCTTCTTCCCTTCTTCTCCAAGCGTTATCTCTCTCCTCGCTCCTCCCGTCCTCTACCTATCCCTCTCCTTCCTCTCTCCTCTCTTTCATCGCCCTCCCCTCTCTCCTACCTCCTCCCCTGGGTTTCTTCTCCGGCTGTCTCCTCGTTTTCTCTCGCTCGGTCTCTCCGGCGCTGTTGATACACGCTCGCCCTTTCCCCTCCCTTCCCACCCCTCCTCCTTTCCCCCTCTCCGCCGCTCTCCTTCCCCTCCCCCTCCTCTCCTCCCCCTCCCATGGGTTCTCTCGCTCGATGTCTCCGGCGCGGTTGATACACGCTCGCCCTTTT
>NW_014599783.1:0-494 GCF_000485595.1 Priapulus caudatus | reverse complement strand
TATATATATATATATATATATATATATATATAGCTTGCTTATTAAAATTTAACACCCGATTCCTATTTTTCTACATTTATATTAGTTTTTTTTCGCTCACCGTTCGTATGCTTCGATGAGATCTCCACCTTGTCCTTGTTGCCATGGTTACGTGACACGGGCTTCCCCTGCAGCATCGACATGCATTCCATCTCCGTCATCATGCGGAGCTCCTGCATCCAACAGCGGACCGACGGTGACTCGTACTCACCTATCCGCATGCTGCAAACACACAGATATATTCGTAAAATCTCACGTTGATACATATATATATGCTCTACATGCATTCTATCTAGAACGCTAGAAAGGATAGAGAATTGGGGCAATCCTCACGGGCCTGTAGAACGGATTCCAATGAATTCCTGCGAGGTATTACTGATTAACTGGACGCGCAATTGGCATGAAAATAACACTCGGACACCGAACGATCGAAGCGACGATAACCCGTGTGTGTG
>NW_014599782.1:0-494 GCF_000485595.1 Priapulus caudatus | reverse complement strand
TCTCTCTCTCTCTCTCTCTCTCTCTCTCTCTCCTCTCGCTCTCTCTCTCGCTCGCAGAGCTCGCTCGAGGCTGATCCTGCTATGCACGGTTCCGTTATCGTCTCTTCGCTTTCCTGACTCGCAGTGTCGATGACGTATTTATTGGAGCTGCTCTCGAATGGCCCTGCAGCGTACGTGTCTATCACCTCCATCCATCCATCCTCCCTTCCCCATCCTCCCTCACCCCGCCCATCTCCCTCCCTCACCCCGCCCATCCCCCTCCCTTCCATCCATCTTCCCTCCCTTCCATCCATCTTCCCTCCCTTCCATCCATCCTCCCTCCCTTCCATCCATGCTCCCTCCCCGCCCATCCTCCCTCCCTCCCGCGCCCCGCGGGGACGTGTCTCCGCGCCTTGACGGCAGACGTGATTTCCTGGTGCGTCGTGGCGGGAAAAAATGATTTCCTCCATCCTCCCGCCCTTCCTCCTTCTCCCCCAACCCATCCTCCCTCCCCT
>NW_014599781.1:0-494 GCF_000485595.1 Priapulus caudatus | reverse complement strand
CTCTCTCTCTTCCCCTTCCTCTCGCTCTCTCACACGCTCTCTCTCTCTCCCCTCTCTCTCTCGCTCTCTCTCCTTCCCCTTCTCTCGCTCTCTCTCTCACGCGCTCTCTCTCTCTCCCCTCTTTCTCCCCTCTTTCTCTCGCTCTCTCTCTACCCCCTTCTCTCGCTCTCTCTCTCACGCGCTCTCTCTCGCGCTCTCTCTCGCTGGCATGCAGAGGCGCCATTGCAGCCAGTCAGCCAGCCATCCATCCACAGTACGCACACGTGCGCGGCGCACCGATCTATATTGCAGTAGACACGGACGCCAGGCTGTCATGCTGCTCAGTCAGCCTGCCTGCCTGCCTCCCTGCCTGTCTGCCTGCATCCCTGCTTGCCTGCCTGCCTGCGTGCCTGCGTGCCTGCCAGCCTGCCTGCCTGCCTCCCTGCCTGTCTGCCTGCCTGCCTGCCTGTCTCCCTGCCTGCATCCCTGCTTGCCTGCCTGCCTACCTGCCTGCC
>NW_014599780.1:0-494 GCF_000485595.1 Priapulus caudatus | reverse complement strand
CAACGACCGCCGCAACACCGGTAGCAAGATCCGCAACCAGATCATTCTGCGCAACCGGAGGCTCTGCCACAAACTGCAACGTGATCGTCGCTTCGTTCGACAGGTTTCCGTCGTTGTCAGAGACCGTATAGGACGCAGGCGTCGGGTCGCGGTGAAGCCCGCCTCAGGTGTAAACGTCACCGCACCAGAGAGAGGATCAACGGTCCACTCGCCTTCGCCCGGCACTGTCAGCACATTGCCCGCAAGCGTCGCATCACCCGGCATGCCGGTCGCCGTGAGCGTCACCGTTGTTGGATCAATCGCACCATCAGGGTCGGCATCAACGCCGGATCCGTTGTTAGCAAAGACATCAACGACCGCCGGATCACCGGTAGGAAGACCCGCAACCAGATCATTCTGCGCAACCGGAGGCTCTGCCACAAACTGCAACGTGATCGTCGCTTCGTTCGACCAGGTTTCCCGTCGTTGTCACGTAGGACCGTATAGGACGCAGG
>NW_014599779.1:0-494 GCF_000485595.1 Priapulus caudatus | reverse complement strand
TACCGTATTTTTGCACTGCAGTTGAAAGGCGATTCAGCGGGATGCGGTCCTATCCAGTGCAGGTCGGTAATGCTGCAATGGTTATAGAGTAAGCGCTCGTGATTGTGGCCCTGGGCGACGATTAAACGGTTGTTTTCCAGGTTCTTCTTGATGACATACCAGGGCTCCTCACTGCCCTGTTCGGTGCCACCGATGCCTAGTCCCTTGACGTTGACCAATGGTGTAATACATTAAGCCGCTATGCTCACCTAGTATGTCGCCGTCAACAGACTCGATAATCCCGGCTGAGCAGGAATAAATCGTTGCAGAAAATCTTTAAATTTACGTTCTCCGATAAAGCAGATGCCGGTACTGTCTTTTTTGTTAAACACATCGAAGCCTTGTTGTTTGGCAAGGTCGCGCACCTCTGCTTTATCGAGTTCACCGACAGGGAAAAGGGCATGTGAAATCTGGTAGGAGTTCACTGAAGCCATGCAGGCTGACAGCACGTGTGC
>NW_014599778.1:0-494 GCF_000485595.1 Priapulus caudatus | reverse complement strand
CGCACTGCTGACCGGCTACTCGGGCGGTGCCACGCTGATGATGGGCGAGCCTTATCTGTTGCCTTCGATCGCCGCTGTCGTGGTGGGCGGCTCGTCTATTCTCGGCGGCCGCGGCAGTTTTCTCGGGACCATCGTCGGCACGCTGTTTCTCACGACGCTCGATTCGGTGATTGCCGCCACGGGTCTCGCCCAGGGCTGGCGGCTGATCGTGTCGGGCCTTGTCATCGTCGTCGCGCTGCTGTGCCAAAGCTCGTCGGCGGGTTCGCTTGCGACGTGGTTTTCGCGGCTCCGACGCTGAGCATGTTCGGCGCGGCACAGGCTCGTGGCTTCTCCAGATTGAAGTTTCACCCCACACCAGAAGGTTGCATTCATCCACTGATTCATTCACTTCTTCAAAGTGGGATACCTATGAAAAGCAAAGCCTTGTTCAAGACACTCTGCGCGGTGCTGATCGGCGCGTCGCTGCTCGGCACCGCGTGGTCGGGCGCGTCGGC
>NW_014599777.1:0-494 GCF_000485595.1 Priapulus caudatus | reverse complement strand
TTTTTTAGCCTGCGTTTTTCCACTAATCGTGGCAACGGTAGCGGCCGTCGATTCTATTAATCCGGTCTATTTACAGGTGGCTGCAAATTTCAAGTTTTCACGATATGAGTCATTAACCCAGTTACTTATTCCGGCAATCATCCCGGAGATATTGACAGCATTAAGGCTTACCGTGGCTATCGCCTGGCTTGTTGTTGTCGCAGCCGAAATGATCGCGGTTCAGTCGGGTTTAGGTTTCCTAATTCTTGATTCACGTAATGCCCGAGCTGCTTGGTAAGTTGGCAGCGTTTGACGGTAAAGTAATAAAAATTGAAATTACTGGTGTGAATAAAATACTTTATATGTATCCAGGAGAAGCTGGGATAAGTATTAGTACGGCACATGAAGGAAATGTTGATACGATACTGCGAGGTTCACCGTTCTCATTGTTTAAAATGGGCTTAGTCAGTAACGTAGCGACGATGTTATTGAAAGGCGAAGTAGAGATAACGGGT
>NW_014599776.1:0-494 GCF_000485595.1 Priapulus caudatus | reverse complement strand
GAGAGAGAGAGAGAGAGAGAGAGAGCGAGAAGGGGGGAGAGAGACGAGAAGTGTGTATGGATAAAGACGAATTAAAACTACACCGTGCTATCGTTCGATCGCTACACACGTGAACAACTAAACGCTTGCCACTCACCTAAGGATACTATCTGAGCAGACGTTAACGTCGACGCCCACAAAGCTGACGCACTCCTCAACAATGCCATCCAGACATGAGCGCAACCTGGTGGCATTCACGTCATGCTGGTACATGCCCACGCCAAGGCACTTGGGGTCAATTTTCACATACTCTACCAGAGGGTCCTGTAGCCGCCGCGCAATCGACACTGAAATGTCAAGGTGATGACAATGCCAGTCTTAATATTGCAACTCCCCCCCCCCTCTCCCTTGCTCTTTCTCTACCACACGCACACTGGCCCTCTCTCTCTCTCTCTCTCTCTCTCTCTCTCTCTCTCTCTCTCTCTCTCTCTCTCTCTCTCTCTCTCTCTCTCTCT
>NW_014599775.1:0-494 GCF_000485595.1 Priapulus caudatus | reverse complement strand
GAGAGAGAGAGAGAGAGAGAGAGAGTCCGTCCCGCCGCTCCGTCTCTTTATGAAAAGGTCCGTGTGAGCAGAGAGCCCTCCTTGCGCTGCACTTCACTTAGTTAGAGTATCAATCACGCAGAGCCGGTGTCGCAGGCGGCTTCGTTCCCACACGACGGCCCCGCACTTCTCGCGTGCGTCTGGGCTGTGGCAGGAGGCAGTTGTTAATTAAAAGCACCTTAATTAACCGGCGAGATGCTGAGGAGCGACCGCCGTGGAATGCGGGAGCGAGCGAGTGTATTGCCGTGCCACACCGTCCGTCCCTGCCTTGGATCGCGCCCTCCAGCAAGTTTTTGTTGTTGTTGTTGCTGCTGCTGGTTTTTTCTCTATTCGTTCGGCGCGTAAACAAACCGTTGCCAGCCGCGCGGCGTTTCCATTCTTGCCTGGTTACAAGCTCTATCAGTTGATTAGGTAACACGTCTGGCCACTTCGTTAGACAAGTCGCCTCACGCGTT
>NW_014599774.1:0-494 GCF_000485595.1 Priapulus caudatus | reverse complement strand
GGGGAACAAGTGAACTCTGATTTTCCATTTTTGTGATTTTTTTTACAGCTTTCTGAGACTTTTTATAATAAACTTTATAATATCTCATGGGCATTTCAACAAGTGTGCTGTAGTGACCATTAGGGTCTACAATTATAGATTTTTTTCACTACAACGTCACGAGACAATTAGACTATGGGCAACAGTGGTAAATATATTTGGGGACTAAGGGAACTGGAAAATAATTTTTGGGATCGTAGGAACACAAGGTAAAACTATTTTAGGGAACAAGTTATTTTATTAATGGGGAACAAGGGAACATGTACCCTCCCCCCGGGAAAGGCTTCTTGTTACCATGTATCGATGTGTCAACAAAACGACATTGTTGCTTCGCTCTGACAATGAGCGAATTCTGAGCTAATGTGTCTCAGTAAAGACGTACCCATGAAAATTTGGTTTGGGTCACATAAATTTTTTCAGAAAAAACATCGTTATGAAAATCATTAAACACATTC
>NW_014599773.1:0-494 GCF_000485595.1 Priapulus caudatus | reverse complement strand
ACACACACACACACACACACACACACACACACACACACACACGACACGCACGCACGCACACACACACACACACACACACACACACACACACACACACACACGTATAAGCGCATCGGACGACGACGATGACGATGACGCGGTAGAGAATCGATACAGAGTCGATCGATCGCCTCTGTAGCCTGGATAGCACTGCTGCGCGGCGGGGCACTTGCACGTGAACGCGCGCGTGAGAGAGGAAGCGAGTGAGAGCACGAGAGGGAAAGAGATCGGCATCCGTCGCTTCTAACTACGCAAGCTGCTAGCGGGGGCGCGTATCAGGAACGCCGGATACACACACGCGCGGCACGGGAACGACACCGCCGGCAATACTTCCGCTTCCGGGTGAGCAGGAACGACCTCTCGCGCTCTCGCGAGATTCTGCGTGCACCGGCCGATATCGACTAGCGCGACGAAGATATTGTCGTCTGGGGAACGGCAGCTGCTGCGAGAGATAG
>NW_014599772.1:0-494 GCF_000485595.1 Priapulus caudatus | reverse complement strand
TCTCTCTCTCTCTCTCTCTCTCTCTCTCTCTCTCTCTCTCTCTCTCTCTCTCTCTCTCCCTCTCTCTCTATATATATACGTATATATATATAATGAAGTCAGGTGCGACGATACAGAGACCTGATACGATTACAGTTTTCTCGTCGTCTGTTTCCTTCTCGTCTCCTCACGTATATCTCGCATATCTCCTCGTCTCCTCACGTATATCTCGCATATCTCCTCGTCTCCTCACGTATATCTCGCATATCTCCTCGTCTCCTCACGTATATCTCGCATATCTCCTCGTCTCCTCACGTATATCTCGCATATCTCCTCGTCTCCTCACGTATATCTCGCATATCTCCTCGTCTCCTCACGTATATCTCGCATATCTCCTCGTCTCCTCACGTATATCTCCTCGTCTCCTCACGTATATCTCGCATATCTCCTCGTCTCCTCACGTATATCTCGCATATCTCCTCGTCTCCTCACGTATATCTCGCATATCTCCTCGT
>NW_014599771.1:0-494 GCF_000485595.1 Priapulus caudatus | reverse complement strand
TGTGTGTGTGATGTGTGTGTGTGTGTGTGTGTGTGTGTGTGTGTGTGTGTGTGTGTGTGTGCATGCGTGCGTGCGTTCGTGCGTGCATGCGCGCGTGTGTGTGCGCGTTCGTGCGTGCGTGCGTTGTGCGTGTTCGTGCGTGTCTAGTCGCAGCATGTTGTTCGCACCCACTCGCTCGCTGCCTAGCTGCCAACGACCCGCTCGATTACCGTAGAGGGTGTGCGCATGATTAGCTGTCAACGGGGAGGACGGAGGACAGAAGGACAGACGACAGAGGAGACAGAGGTGCAAACGACTGTCCCCCCTCCCGTATTAATTACGCTCGCTGATGAGCTTGACACGGCCGGACAATGGTGACGTTGTGTGGACGCGCGACGTTGCGACATCGCGTTGAGCGGTGACATTGTGACAGGATCGGTCACAGCTGACGCACCGGTACATGTCCGGCCGCGATGCTATAGCTGCACACAGCTCATATTATATATCCGTATGTG
>NW_014599770.1:0-494 GCF_000485595.1 Priapulus caudatus | reverse complement strand
AAAATATCGGCTATCGCCATAATTCTGGCCTGCACCGACATTTCTTCGCGTTTTAAACCCTTCGGATAACCGCTACCGTCCATTTTCTCGTGATGCCCGCCTGCGTACTCCGGTACATTTTGCAGGTTACGTGGAAACGGCAATGATTCGAGCATCTTTATCGTCGCGACGATATGATTATTGATAATTTCACGCTCACCATCATTCAAAGTGCCTCGCTGAATCGACAGATTCATCAGCTCATCTTCGGTGATCAATGGGCGCACCTGTCCAGATACATCTACCCAGCTAGTTTTCGATAAACTGATGATACGTGCCTGGCTCTCCTCGGATAAAAATTCCCCGCCAATATTCATCTGCCGAAGAAAAACTAAGTCCGCTTTCAGTTGCTCACATCGATCCAGGTAATTCTGGTGACTGATCGGTTCATTTGAATTATCAGTATCGACGATTGAGCGTAAATAAGCGATCTCCGCATCGCGTAGAAGTACTTC
>NW_014599769.1:0-494 GCF_000485595.1 Priapulus caudatus | reverse complement strand
TGGTCACTACGTGACCCTCGAACTACGAATTTGACGGCCAGAAACTACAGATTGCTTCAAATATGTGTTGGCATCTCTGCTAATTAATAGATTTTCTGCATTTTACATTTTAAATCTATCAATATTTTGTGGATCTTAAAAGCTTGCAAAAAAAGGCTCTGGTTCATTCTCTCGCTTACTCTCTTGCTCCACTGATCCATTTATTCCTGCCTCCCTCTCTCACCCTTTCACTTGCTATCTTCTTTCTCATCTCATCTCATCTCTCGCCTTTCATCCCTCACTGCATCTCTCCTTTCACACACATCGCCCTTTGTCTGGCTGTCTGTCTATCTCCCTCACACTTGCCTTTTCCTTCCTAGCTTCCTAACTCGCTTCCTTCCTCGTTCATTCTCTCACTTGCTCTCTTCTCTTCTTCTTTCTGCATTATCTCATCTATTTCTTTTGTGTGTGTATGTGTGTGTCTCTCTCTATCTCTCTCTTTCTCTTTCACTCTC
>NW_014599767.1:0-494 GCF_000485595.1 Priapulus caudatus | reverse complement strand
CTATATATATATATATATATATATATATATATATATATAACGCGGATAGCGGCAATGTATTGCGCCAGCCACACCTTCTATATACTCGCTTGCTCGACACACGCGCGCGTAATCAGTTCCTTCAACTATCGTCGGCACATTCAAAACTAATATTCGCGTGTACGGGCCCGAGGGGCATACACGGCGGAATCTTAGCGCACTCGACTAAAATCATTACATCGGCTTTGATTGCAGAGTAAACAGACTGAATGCTGGCGAGATTCAATCGTTTAATTTATTCGACTTTGAATTGTTTTCTCGAAATGTCGAGCATCGACTGTCGTGCGCATGCGTCGTACAGACACGTCCGGTGAGCGGAGGTTTCGCTGCGTGTGAAACATTCGACGTGCAAATCACTGTACCACTACGCTGCGTGCGTGCGTGCGTGTGTGCGTGTGTGCGTGCGTATGTGTGTGTGTGTGTGTGTGTGTGTATATGTGTGTGTGTGTGTGTGT
>NW_014599766.1:0-494 GCF_000485595.1 Priapulus caudatus | reverse complement strand
CACACACACACACACACACAACACACACACACACGCGCAAAATAAGCATCAGATTCGCTCGCAGCTCAGCTAGGGTGCATGTTATATATAGTCGTAGTACCGTTCAGCATTCGCTTGAATTTCTCGCAGCTGAAGCAGCCATGCTGTACGTATTTGTTGTAGACGTTGTCGTCGTCGGTACCCAGCCGGAAGTCGTCCTCGCAGCCGTCGTCGTTGTTCTGCTGCCCTCGCCTCCATTGACAAGCGTAGCACTCATATGTCTTCGCCTTGCCCTCGACTACAGAGAAAAAAACATCTACTACGAATGCAGCAACGCGTGTACGCGTGCACACACACACGCGCGCGCGCACACACGGACACACACACGCACACACACACACACGCGCGCGCGCACACACGGACACACACACGCACACACATACACACACACACACCGATACACACACACACACACACACACACACACACACACACACACACACACACACACACAC
>NW_014599765.1:0-494 GCF_000485595.1 Priapulus caudatus | reverse complement strand
ACCAGAATTACTATGGAAGACTAAGGAGCAAGGAAAAGACATTAGCTTTTCTGCAGAACCAAAAGCAAGCTTCAGAAAAAAACTTATCGTATTTATCGCCAGCTTGTTACCAATTGAAAATTTATTATAAAATTTTATTACTGTCCCATTAACTATTAGAGATATGAATCGTCAGCCGTTGCTGTGACCGTATGCCGCATGGACGCGGCATTTGAGCGCACATGGATGTGTTCACAGCGCGTCTCAGTAGCGGATGGCAATTCATGTCTCGGATTATAAGAAAAGGCAACATAACCAAATATAGCAATGAGTCAAGCTTCCCATGTGCTTAGTTAACAGGACAGCAGTGATAAAACTTTATTACTTCCAAGTATGACCAAGCTGTAAATAAACTTCGCTATCTGCAAACCCTTTCGCCATATAAAAATCAACTGGCGACTATAGAGTAACTACTTTCGTCTAGATTTAAAAAAACGCTGTAACATTGTTTTGCT
>NW_014599764.1:0-494 GCF_000485595.1 Priapulus caudatus | reverse complement strand
TCCTCCCAACCTCCTCCTCCCCGCCGCCGCTGCCGCCGCTGCCGCCGCCTCCTCCGCTGCCGCTGCCGGCCGCCGCCGCGTACGTGGCCAGTGCTCGCTGTTTGCCGACGATGATGACAGCGAGGCAGAGAGAGAGAGAGAGGAAGCAGAGGAAAGGGTTGAGAGACAGACGTACGAGTTGATGTGGGCCCGGGGGAGGGGGAGGTGCCGGAGAGAGAGGATCGGACGTGCCCTCTTCTTCCATGATCCCTCTCCCTTCCTTCTCGTCAGGGTCGCGTGTGCGTGTGCGTGTGCGTGCGCGCGTGCGTGCGTGCGTGCACGGGCGTGTGTGTGTTAGCGGGGTCTGGGTCAATGCGACTGTCATTGTTTTGGTTTTTTTGTGGTTTTTTTGTCGTAGACCGCGGGCTGATGCCTGCCTATACCTGCACCTATCTTACACCATATATGGATGTGGGTGGGTGGGGTCGGGTCATGGATTTGCTGTTTTATTTGTT
>NW_014599763.1:0-494 GCF_000485595.1 Priapulus caudatus | reverse complement strand
GTGTGTGGTGTGGTGGTGGTGGTGTGTGTGTGTGTGTGTGTGTGTGTGTGTGTGTGTGTGTGTGTGTGTGTGTGTGTTGTTGTGTGTGTGTGTGTGTGTTGTGTGTGTGTGTGTGTGTGTGTGTGTGTGTGTGTGTTTTCGGTTGTGTAAATGGTACTAAATGCACACATGTAGGCCTATACTGCCTCTATACGCGCGCGCGTGTGTGTGTATATAATATATACATCTGTGTTTGGGTGTGTTTGCGCGTCTGTGTGCGTGTGTATAATGTTATATATAGTCTCTGGTTAGCATCAGCGGGTGTGTGTATATATACGAGCGTGTGGGAGATTGCGCATATATTAGCTGATGATGCTTGAAGTGCAGCGATGGGTTTCGCCTCGTGTGAGTGTCCGGTAACTGAGTAGAGAAGGGGAGCCGGTTATATATATATATATATTCAAGAGCGTGTGTGTGTGTCTGTCTGTGTGGCCCCCTCTCTCTCTCTCCCTCCT
>NW_014599762.1:0-494 GCF_000485595.1 Priapulus caudatus | reverse complement strand
CCCTATCACCGGTACTAGAGAGAATGATAGCAACCCCCTCCCTCCTCAACCTCTCTCCTTCCCCACCACCCCCCAACCACGGTCCACATCCATCACACCACCCTCCCTACCCTATCACACCCCAACCCCACCTCATCATCGGTACTAGATAGAATGATAGCAACCCCCCTCCCTCCTCAACATCTCTCCTTCCCCGCCCACCCCAGCACCCTCAGCGTGCGTTTATATGGTGATTTCATTCCGTAATATATAGTAAGCGCTTATATTGACCCGTCTATAAAACGCTCGTGAGGCCAATCGCGCCGTAAAACGATAATTACCAAGCCGGTACCCGTACGTACGACGCGTGGCGCCGCAAATAAATTTCCACAACCCCCCCCCCATTTTCGCCAAATATTTGCGCTCAAAGGAAATGAATTTCGACGAGGATGAGGATGGGGGAGGGGGAGGAGGGGGAGGAGGGGTAGGGAGGAGGAGGAGGAGGGGGAGGAGGA
>NW_014599761.1:0-494 GCF_000485595.1 Priapulus caudatus | reverse complement strand
CGTATTTACGAATCGGATAAATCATTAAAGCGCCAGGCGCTACTCGACAAAATACACAAACACCTGACTACCGAACTGGGTCTGGACGCCGAACAGGTGCATTTATCGGGCATGGCCGTGCTCTACAACAATTTACTGCAAAGCCTGTTTCAGTCACAAATTTTGACCATCGGTGCGGTATTTATCGCCATCCTGATTATGTTCACCATTCTCTTCAAAGCCGTTAAATTATCGATTGCGACCATTATTCCTAACATGGTTGCTGCGGGGTTGATCCTCGGCATAATGGGCTGGACCGGTATACCACTCGACATCATGACCATCACTATCCCGCGATCAGCATTGGTATTGGTGTCGATGATTCGATTCACTACGTGCATCGCTTTCGTGAAGAATTCGCAATTGATGGTGATTACTGGGCGGCGATAAAACGGAGCCATTCGAGCATCGGTCATGCGCTTTATTACACCACCGTCACGTGGTATTGGGCTTTT
>NW_014599760.1:0-494 GCF_000485595.1 Priapulus caudatus | reverse complement strand
GTTTGCATTTGACCGGTTCGACGGACGATATTCTTCTGAGTAAGATATCTGATTTTGAGTATCAAGGTATTGAAGAGGGTACAGGAACACTTGCCTTTACGGTTTTGATTAACAGCAAAAGTGGTGCGGTGACAATCACCCAGGCGGCAACGCTTGATCACACCACCGATGGTGAACTTGCTGCCGGGGACACCCATAGTGGCTCTGACCATGATGATTCTGTGTTCCTTGAGGGGGCCACGGCAATCTCTGTCGTGCAGACGGTAACGGACGACGATGGCGACACCTCCACAGCCACCAGCGACAGTGCCCTGACGATTGAGTTCCAGGATGATGGTCCGGTTGCTTCTGCGGTTACTGGCGCAACAGCCGCGGCTCTTTTAGATGAGTCTGATCCAGCCGGTCTTGGCCCTATTGGCAGTGGCGATGATGGCGATGTGAGCTTCACGATTGCTGGGACTGCGATTGCTGGGACTGCGATTGAGGATTTGTTG
>NW_014599759.1:0-494 GCF_000485595.1 Priapulus caudatus | reverse complement strand
ATGCAGACGCGCGACTATATATATACGCCTGCCCGACTGACGACGGCCAGGCAATGAAATGTGTGTAAATAAACACACACTCCCACAGAGAGGAAGAGAGAGAGGGAGGGTGGGGGGGGGGGACAGAGAATGAGTAAGTGAGAACACGCGCCGCTGAGCAGTAGCAGACGCACGTGTACTGCACTAATTCTCTCTCTCTCTGGCTCCGCCGGCTGACTCGGCAGTCTTAGTGGAGACGCGGCACCGAGGCCGAATCAGGGAACGGGGTTTTGTGAAGCCAATCCGGTCAAGCCAATTATCGCCATTCAGTTAATTACAGCCCGATGAAGAGCGGCTAACAGACCGATCAAGGTCAATGCAGCTCGATGTCACATTCAATGCAAAGGTTCAGGCTATGTGACAGCAGCAGCAGAAACAGCGGCAACAGCAGCAGCAGCAGCAGCAGCAGCAATAGCAGCAGCAGCAATAGCAGCAGCAGCAACAGCAGCAGCAGC
>NW_014599758.1:0-494 GCF_000485595.1 Priapulus caudatus | reverse complement strand
CAACTCACAAAAGAGTAATTAAACTGAATCTGAATTTAGGTGCCAAATAATTTGCGAGCACCGGTGCGTGGCACTGTGTATCGGGTAGGGGTTTTGTTTGATTGCCGCGCGGGCCAGTTCCAGCCACCTCGGCGGTCGCTGGAATATAGGCAGGAGGCCGTTTATAATTGTTGGTGCTCCAGGTTTTTACTGTTTCCATGCAGGCTTGCTGGTTGAGCGCAGGATAAATCTTTGAAACCCGTTGGCTGTTGTGAGTTGAAAGACCCACATTCAGGATTGAATGGGAAATAATCTGTAGTGCAATTTCGGTTTCCACATTGGCAGCCTTTAGGCAGACCGACAGTGTATCGCCGCTGTGATCTTCAAATACAGACCTTGCTGTTTCTATGCTCAATTCAAATTCCTGCTGAATAGTTTTGACTTGATCCTGCCGGTTTTTTCCAATGGTGGCCTGTAACAGTTGCTTTGAAAATGAGATATCCACATTTCCCGGC
>NW_014599757.1:0-494 GCF_000485595.1 Priapulus caudatus | reverse complement strand
GAGAGAGAGAGAGCGAGAGAGAACGAATGAGCGGGAGAGATCGATAGAGAGAGAGAAGGGGAATGGGAGAATGAGACAGAGCGAACAAACTCGCTGTAAATTCAACTTCACGATCGTCTGATGAATTCGTTTCGTAAAATGACGCACACGAACAGTTAAACGCTAACTAGCAAAACGAAACCGCGGAAAATCATATTGCTGCTGCCGCTGCCTCCTCTGCTGTCTCTGCTACCTCCGCTGCCTCCTCTGCTGTCTCTGCTACCTCCGCTGCCTCCTCCGCTGTCTCTGCTGCCTCCGCTGCCTCCTCCGCTGCCTCCGCTGTCTCCGCTGCCTCCTCCGCTGTCTCTGCTGCCTACTCCGCTGTCTCCGCTGTCTCCGCTGTCTCCGCTGTCTCCGCTGTCTCCGCTGTCTCAGCTGTCTCCGCTGCCTCCTCCGCTGTCTCCACTGTCTTCGCTGCCTCCTCCGCTGCCTCCGCTGTCTCCGCTGCCTCCTCC
>NW_014599756.1:0-494 GCF_000485595.1 Priapulus caudatus | reverse complement strand
CTCTCTATCTCTCTCTCTCTCTCTCTCTCTCTCTCTCTCTCTCTCTACCGCTCTCTTACGCTCTCTACCGCTCTCTTACGCTTTCTCCCGCTCTATATCTCTCTCTCTCTTCCATCTCTCTCTCCCATCTCCCTCTCTCCCATCTCCCTCTCTCCCATCTCCCTCTCTCTATCTCCCGCTCTCTCTCCCATCTCTCTCTCCTGCTCTCTCTCACCACGATAATGGGTTACGCTGTCCGCACAGCCTAACTATTCCGTTTCGTTAATTGCCACTGATGTCAACTGAATGTGGCACCAGCCCGCTTTCAGAGCGTGCGCAAAGAGCGCTTCTACATTGACGCTTTCTCGCATAAAAACGTCGGCGCTGCGCCGTGGGGGCGGCGGCTGAGCGGCGGGAGCGCTGCTTGTCGATGCAGCGTAAAAGCTCGTCAACACTCGTTTAAATGACGGAGTGTGTGGATAGAGCGCGAGGGGCAAGCAGGAAGAATAAAGGAT
>NW_014599755.1:0-494 GCF_000485595.1 Priapulus caudatus | reverse complement strand
TGATTTAACTGAGTAGATTTAACTGATTTAACTGAGTAGATTTAACTGATTTAACTGATTTAACAGCAGATTTAACTGATTTAACTGATTTAACAGCAGATTTAACTGATTTAACTGAGCAGATTTAACTGATTTAACAGCAGATTTAACAGATTTAACAGATTTAACAGATTTAACTGATTTAACTGAGCAGATTTAACTGATTTAACTGATTTAACTGAGCAGATTTAACTGATTTAACAGATTTAACTGATTTAACTGATTTAACAGCAGATTTAACTGATTTAACTGATTTAACTGATTTAACAGCAGATTTAACTGATTTAACTGAGTAGATTTAACTGATTTAACAGCAGATTTAACTGATTTAACAGCAGATTTAACAGATTTAACAACAGATTTAACTGATTTAACTGAGTAGATTTAACAGATTTAACCGATTTAACTGATTTAACTGATTTAACTGATTTAACTGATTTAACTGATTTAACTGA
>NW_014599754.1:0-495 GCF_000485595.1 Priapulus caudatus | reverse complement strand
TCTCCTCCCTCTCCCTCCCTCCTCTTCTCTCTCTCTCTCTCTCTCTCTCTCTCTCTCTTTTTGTCTCTATCCCGGCATGCGGGTTAGTAAATCAGGAGGGAGCTATAAATTTCAATGCGCTTTTCGAAATGTACGGAGAAATGTACGCGCGAGATGTAACGCGATGTAAGGAGCTGTAAAGAAGCTTTAGACGGTTTGTAAATATTGATGCCGACGGCGATGTGCACGCACGCATGAGCGTGTACACGCACGCATGAACGTGTGCACGCACGCACGCATGAACGTGTGCACGCACGCATGAGCGTGTGCACGCACGCATGAGCGTGTGCACGCACGCATGAGCGTGTGCACGCACGCATGAGCGTGTGCACGCACGCATGAACGTGTACACGCACGCATGAACGTGTGCACGCACGCATGAACGTGTGCACACACGCATGAACGTGTGCACGCACGCATGAACGTGTGCACGCACGCATGAACGTGTGCACGCAC
>NW_014599753.1:0-495 GCF_000485595.1 Priapulus caudatus | reverse complement strand
TCCCTCCCTCCCTCCCCTCCCTCCTCCTACTCTCCTCCTCCTCCCCTCCCTCCTCCCTCCCCTCCCCTCCTCTCTCTCTCTCTCTCTCTCTTTCTCTCTCTCTCTCGCTAAGCCCCAACAGCGAGCCACAAATTGTCGCGCAACATATGTTCCTTAAGAAATCAGCCAGTAAGCTGGCCGCACATCCAGTTATACGCGCCGATATACTCTCGTCTCGGTTTATGTGACTTTAAGTTTTTTCTCCGTTTGAATTCGCTGAATTCGACAATCAGTGTGGGAAGCGAGGATACGTAAGCGGCTGTGACTCAGAGCAGACGCTTCTGTAGGAATCAAGTGAGGCGCATCGAGAAAGCGAGGGCGAGATAAGGCGATAGAGAAGGGGTGGAGGGGAGATGGAGAGAGAGAGAGAGAGAGAGAGAGAGAAGAGAGAGAGAGAGAGAGAGAGAGAGAGAGAGAGAGAGAGAGAGAGAGAGAGAGAGAGAGAGAGAGAGAGAG
>NW_014599752.1:0-495 GCF_000485595.1 Priapulus caudatus | reverse complement strand
CACAGATTGCAAGACATATTTCGTCATGTAAGAGGTGTCCCTACATAAGAATCATAACGCAGAAAATGCGCGCTTAAAAGGCCGCCCTATGGGGCGATGCCCAAACTCAGAAGTTATGATAATTAATTAGAGCTGCCCTAAACCTAAAAGTCTTATTTTTATGTGTCAATTATAAAGGTAAAAACACACTGCCGCATGACAAAATAACCCGAAACTGGCGCTATCGCCGCCATAATAAATACATAAGAGCAGTAACATTTGCCAATAGAACAATCGACAGCGCTAATTTTTTCCCATTCAGCTTTTGGGTTTATGAAAATCCCGAATAGATGCGACAACATTGATTTTATCTCCAGTATTTAGTGTTGTTAAAAACCTAAGGCAACTCTGATTAATAATCATAAAATTCTGCGGTTTTTTAAAAGCGCACAGATTGCAAGACATATTTCGTCATGTAAGAGGTGTCCCTACATAAGAATCATAACGCAGAAAATG
>NW_014599751.1:0-495 GCF_000485595.1 Priapulus caudatus | reverse complement strand
AACGTAAACGTAAACGTAAACGTAAACGTAAACGTAAACGTAACAACACACACACACACACACACACACACACACACACACACACACACACACACACACACACACACACACACACACACACACACACACACACACACACACACACACACACACACACACACACACACACACACGCCAATGGCACATAGTTCCTACAAGTAGTTAGCGGTTCCTACCGTCCCATCGATCATTTACCGAGGACAGCAGCACAATTATACTAAAAGTAGCAAAGCCTAAATTTAGCAAGGACCTTGTGGTCAGTTGGTCACTCCATGGCCAGTCTGACCGATAGTTGACCGACGCCGACAGTGCCGACGGATGTGAAACCGATTCAAAGGCCAAAGCTAACCATATATGTGTAATGGCTATACGTAGAGAGGTTGTATGAGAGAGGGAGATAGACAGAGAGAGAGAGAGAGCGAGAGAGAGAATGCGAGAGATCGCGTGAAAAAAAGA
>NW_014599750.1:0-495 GCF_000485595.1 Priapulus caudatus | reverse complement strand
AATCAAAAGGTAAGTAATAATGAGTTAGATAATCCAGTTCTTGTTGTTTAACAATTTTTGCGCCAGTGATGGTATTGGTGGTAATTGCGATTTGCAATTGACTGTTTTTAGTATGAAGGTTTTGTAATACCGGTAATAAAGTATTTACCTCACCAACCGATGCGCAATGAAACCATAAACTGCTGTACCGTACTCCGCCTTGGCCGTTTGTGGTTTTGTAATGTTGGCAAGTTTTAGGTTACCGATTATTTGTACGATGCTTTCATCATTGCTTAATTCGTTGTATGCCTGTGCATCGTTGGCTGAACGTGCATAGATCGTATCAACTTTCATTAAGGTGTTTTTAAGTAGCAGTTTAACCCAAGTGTTTGCCGATGTGGTCTTCGTGGATAGACGTGCGTTGATTATGCGAATAGGAATGTTTTCATTTTTGCAAACAGAAAACAAGTTAGGCCATATCTCTGTTTCCATTACATATAAAGCCGTAGGTTGCGT
>NW_014599749.1:0-495 GCF_000485595.1 Priapulus caudatus | reverse complement strand
GCAAGATAAAAAACCATTTCATCGGCTAGTTTTCCTGCCGAAGACGTACAGACACGTTAACCAAGCCAGTAGCCGAGCCATTAGTAACGGAAAGGTCTCTGATGATAATACCATTACCTATTTCCAGCTCATGTAACCAGGCAAGAATATGATCAAATACTGCATTTTCGAAACGAACTTGTACATCACCTGATGACGACGGCTGAAAACGAGTCATGGCCAGTGTGTTATTTTTACTGTGGTGTCGATTAACCGAGTAAGATTTTGTTTTTCCCCGCTCACTTCAGAGTCGGAACTTTTGAGAGACTGATATTCTTGCGATAAGATTTTTACCGCATTCAGGCTTAGGCTCGCGGCCTCATTTTGACTTTCTAACTTCTCTACCGCTAAAGACATTGGTTGCAGAACCAATATATAAAGCAAATAAGCGAGCACAACAAATCCACCCAGTAATAGCGTAATCTGCTCTTGTCGTTTCAAACTGTAGAACCACTG
>NW_014599748.1:0-495 GCF_000485595.1 Priapulus caudatus | reverse complement strand
TGATAAGTCTGTCATGTGATAATGCTGTCACGTTATAAGCCTGTCATGTGATAATCCTGTCACGTGATAATCCTGTCATGTGATAAGCCTGTCATGTGATAATCCTGTCACGTAATAAGCCTGTCACGTGATAAGCATGCCACGTGATAAACCTGTCATGTGATAATGCTGTCATGTGATAATCCTGTCACGTGATAAGTCTGTCAAGTGATAAGTCTGTCATGTGATAATCCTGTCACGTGATAATCCTGTCATGTGATAAGCCTGTCATGTGATAATCCTGTCACGTAATAAGCCTGTTACGTGATAAGCATGTCACGTGATAAGCCTGTCACGTGATAAGCCTGTCATGTGATAAGCATGTCACGTGATAAGCCTGTCATGTGATAATGCTGTCATGTGATAATCCTGTCACGTGATAAGCCTGTCATGTGATAATCCTGTCACGTGATAAGCCTGTCAAGTGATAAGCATGTCACGTGATAAGCCTGTCAC
>NW_014599747.1:0-495 GCF_000485595.1 Priapulus caudatus | reverse complement strand
CTTTCACCATCTCCTTTCAACACTTCCTCCCATCACCTTCCCCACCTACACCGTGCGTGCGTGCGTGAGAGCATGCGTGCGTGCGTGCGTGCGTGCGCGCGTGCGTGCGTGCGTGCGTGCGTGCGTGCGTGCGTGCGTGCGTGCGTGCGTGCGTGCGCGCATGCATTCGTTGCTCATATAACAATGGGATAAGCGCTGGTGTTTGTGGATGAGGCTGAGTGGTTGTACGTTCCTTCCCGTCTCTCCCGTCTCTCCCGCCCTCTATTACCCCTTCATCTCTCGTTCACTTTCAATCTGACTCTCACCTCTTCTCTCTCTTTTTCTTTCTCTCTCCTTCTCACTCGCGCGCGCTCTCTCTCTCTCTCTCTCTCTCTCTCACGCGCGCGCTCTCTCTCAATACCCTCCCTCTCTCGCGCACTCTCTCTCTCTCTCTCTCTCTTTCGCATTCACTCTCGGTTGTTGTTGCTGCTGCTGTTGTGTGCGTGCGTGCGTGTG
>NW_014599746.1:0-495 GCF_000485595.1 Priapulus caudatus | reverse complement strand
GTTCAAATTTATTAAAGATGGGTGCTATCCACGTTGGGTAGACCCACATCATAAATAAACTGAAACCACTGATAACGGCCCATGCGTATATCCACCACTGTTCACCCATTTGTTCCATTAGCCACAAAATGACATACAAAAGTGGAACGGCTATTACTAAACCTAAAACACTGCCTTTAAGCATATCGAGGATAAACGTTTTAACAGTAGTGCGATTGAAGCCGAATTTCTCTTCGATAACAAAGGTGCTGTAAATAGAAAAGGGCAAATCTAATAAAGAAGATATAAAGGTGTAGACAAGTATTACTGCTATGCCAGTAGGGACAGGGCTCAATCCTAGCGTTAGTACATTGTGGTCTAACCATTGAAGACCGCCACCTAACGTCCATATAAGTAAAAGAGCAATTTCATAAGCCAAGGGTAAGCGACCAAACTTTACTTTTGTAGTGGTGTAGTCAGCCGCTGTTTGATGATCTTTTAGTGTGATTTTATCGG
>NW_014599745.1:0-495 GCF_000485595.1 Priapulus caudatus | reverse complement strand
GATTCCTATGATGTAGACCTGTATATTGAAGATACCCGTGACATTACTGACAAGCTCGAGTCTGACAAAACTGTTGAGGCGTATACGATCAGGACCATGTCAGGAGCGATGATTTCGTCGGCGGACAATATGGCCGGCGGCGTGCTTTGGGGTGTCGATGGGCAGCGTGAAGCTACGGTGAGCAAGTTACAACAGGCTCTTGTTGATGGCGACTACTTGACGGGGAAAGACAATGAAATTTTGATTGGAGAAGAGCTGGCCGACTTATTGGACGTTGAGCTAGGTGATCGAATTGTTGTGACGCTCTCTCAGGTAGATGGTGGGGAGCTCTCCCAAGCCTTGTTTCGACTGTCCGGAATTTTTAAATTCGGGATGCGAGAAATCGATAGTTCGATGTTCTTTATTAACTTGGTGCAAAGTCGGAAAATTCTGGCGATGGAAAATGGCGCGCACGAAGTTGCTTTCAATTTTGTTAATGCGGCGCAGGCTACTCAT
>NW_014599744.1:0-495 GCF_000485595.1 Priapulus caudatus | reverse complement strand
CGCGTGGTGTGTGTGTGTGTGTGTGTGTGTGTGTGTGTGTGTGTGTTTGTGCGTGTGTGTGCGTGAATGCGGGCGTGCGTGCGTGTGTGTGCATCTAGTTACACGTATTTAAGGTGCGCTGTTCGTCACACGCGAATACAGCTGAACAACGATATTCATATCATTTAAACATTAACCTGAAATTGGAAATTGGAATACCGAAAATTGTATAAATGAGATGCGTACATACAACCGCACGCGCACCACGTGTGATTGTCGCGCGCATGTAGCATCTATCCCAATATATATTCAAACCCGATATTTTAACATAATAGGCACGCGGGTACTGCTGACCTTGTCACCTTCTCCCGACGTCGTCGAGTTAGTTATCCGATAGTTGTTTGCCACGGGGCGTAGATGTAATTATTCTGTTTACCCGCCGTCCTCCGTTCTACACACCTTTCTACTTTAACGCCATGGACGGAATATGATACGACATTGTCATATGTATGCGCG
>NW_014599743.1:0-495 GCF_000485595.1 Priapulus caudatus | reverse complement strand
GTGTGTGTGTGCGTGCGTGCGTGCGTGCGTGCGTGCGTGCGTGCGTGCGTGCGTGCGTGCGTGCGTGCGTGTGTGGCGGGGGGCGTGCGTGCGTGCGTGTGTGCTCGTTTAATTGATTGATCGATTGGCTTGATGATTGATTGATTGATTGATTGATTGGTTGATTCGATGGGCGGATGTATGGATGGACACTTTGCTTGGTGCTTCACCAAAACTGTCATATACATTCACTGCCGCCAAACAATGACAACGACATCAACAACACTAGAGAAACAACGGCGACGACAACAACAACGACGGCACTGACAACAATCGTAACATTTTCCTGCAAAATGACAAACAATATGGCACTGCCACCACCAGCAGCAACAACAGCAACAACAACAACGACAACAACGACAACGACAACGACGACGGCGACGGCGACGGCGACGACGACGACGGCAACAACAACGACAAACACCCACTGCCACCAACAAAAACTGTCCACCTTTA
>NW_014599742.1:0-495 GCF_000485595.1 Priapulus caudatus | reverse complement strand
AGAGAGAGAGAGAGAGAGAGAGAGAGAGAGAGAGAGAGAGAGAGAGAGAGAGAGAGAGAGAGAGAGAGAGAGAGAGAGAGAGAGAGAGAGAGGGAGTGAGAGAGACAAAGAGAGAGACACAGAGAGAGACAGAGAGAGAGACAGAGAGATTTGAACAACGAAGACGGAATTGCTTGCTTTCGGGCTTCGTTGCTGCCGCGGTCGCCGCGCCGCGGAGGCGCCCCCTAGAGGTCTTACATTTGTCTTCTCGTCGAGGATCCTGAGTCCGTCGAGGGAGACGTTAATGAGAACCTTCTTCTTGTGCTCACCGCTCGCCTTGATGATAGCCTGCAATGCAGGGAGTGTGTTAGTCGTCACTCGCCGCACGCTACAGCGCCTACAATCTCTCTCTCGCTCCGTCGGTCTGTCTGTCTGTCTGTCTGTCTCCCCATAACATTGCCACTGAAGGTAGCCTCTCTATCTCTCACTATCTCTCTCTCGCTCTCTCTCTATCTA
>NW_014599741.1:0-495 GCF_000485595.1 Priapulus caudatus | reverse complement strand
ACATAGACCCTATGAGCTGAAGTAAGGCCTCCATTGTGACAGACAGGTACGCGGAAGATCACGCTTTCATTTCCTAGAATTGAACAGAAATCATAGAAGAGGCGCGGATATCGTGTTTCGGTTCACGATAATCCTTTCTGCTACTACTAGTACTAGTAGTAATAGTAGTAGTGGCGACGGCGACGGCGGCAGCGGCAGCGGCGGTGGTGGTGACACTTTTCTTTTAGTTTCCGTTACTTTCTGCGTCGTTTAGTTCCGATTTCAGACCACAGATGTCGCGCTGCTCGAAGCAACGTAAGTCTAACGCGCTCGCATTTGCAACTATTCCGCGAAAAACCGACTGTATTGTCTGCCGACATTTACGAAGACACCGCCGACAACTCCAGACATCCATCGCCTCTTCTCGTCTCTCTATCATCTACAGTAAAATATACACATATATAGCAGTTTATATATATATATATATATATATATATATATATATATATATATATA
>NW_014599740.1:0-495 GCF_000485595.1 Priapulus caudatus | reverse complement strand
GACTTAATACTTAATACTTAAACTTTTTTAAATTTTTTCTCAGTTAGAACCATCTCCCAGACGTGGTGATTCTGGAATATATCTTCAGTTAGCGCGATTGATTTCGCCCTGATTTGTCACTGTTTGTTTGTGTTCGCTTGTGTGTGTTGTGTGTGTGTGTGTGCTATAATTTGGCTAATCTATAGATGATCTTATTTCTAATACTAATGCCACTGCCAATATTACTCTAAAAAGAGCAACATACAAACTCCTTGGTCAAGTTTAGGGCACTGTTAGCTCCAAGAAATGGTACTGCTAAGGTTAGAATACCGTACATTACGTACACTGTTGATGTTACGTACGTACACTGTTGACGTTACGTACGTACACTGTTGACATTACGTACGTACACACGTTAGATACAATAATCATTATAATGTAACCCAAACACAACTGTCACTGTGTTGTTCGAATCGCAGTGGCTACGCGTCCGGAACCGGTCGCCTAGCCTTTAGG
>NW_014599739.1:0-495 GCF_000485595.1 Priapulus caudatus | reverse complement strand
AATTAAAACAATGTCGTTAGAACAGTATAATACAAAGAAAAGTTATATATTCGTGCCCCCCCCCCCACGAAAATGTAAGGCCCTCCCAGTGCCTCCTCGCTGAAAAAATCCTAGCTACGCCACTGCTGCTCTCTCGCCTACAATCACTCTCTGCTCGCTGCACCCCCCTCCCCCTCATGAGAAGATATCACAAAGAGATGAGATGAGAAGGCGAGAAGGCGAATGCTTTCTCGTAGACCTACTATTCACCTTAGTCATTAGTCATTAGCAGACCTCTATTCACTGCTTATGAGAAATTCCTCCAAAACGTTTCTGTCAACAGTGTACGAGAAAAAGTTGACGTTAAGACTAGTGTAAAATATATTGTTTCTTACAATGGGGTGCTGGTTCTTTCCTGACCTCAGCGTTTCTTCCTGTGTGGCGATGAGAGAAGGGGATCTCTCCCTGTTCTTGTGTGACAATAAGGGAAGGGGATCTCTCCCTGTTCCTGTGTAA
>NW_014599738.1:0-495 GCF_000485595.1 Priapulus caudatus | reverse complement strand
ATTTGTGGTACTGAGCGCTAATATTGTGCACAGCATCTACTAGTGCGCCAACATTATCAGGCGTGATGTTTGGCGTAATGCCGTGGCCTAAATTAAATACGTGACCTTCGCCATGGCCAAATTCAGCAAGAATACGTCCGACTTCTTGTTTAATGACCTCTGGATTTGTTGCCATGATGGCTGGGTCTAGATTGCCTTGAAGCGCTACTTCGTTACCAATTTGTTGGCGTGCTTGATTAATATCCACTGACCAGTCTAATCCAACTGCATCGCAACCTGTGTCTGCAATGTTTTGTAACCACATGCCGCCACCTTTGGTGAACAAAACCACGGGAATTTTTTTACCATCTTTTTCGCGAATCAATTGATCCACTATTTGTTGCATGTAAGCTAAAGAAAATTCTTTGTAATGGGCAGTCGTTAATGCACCGCCCCAACTATCAAAAACCATTACTACCTGTGCGCCGGCTTCAATTTGAGCGTTTAAATAGGAAG
>NW_014599737.1:0-495 GCF_000485595.1 Priapulus caudatus | reverse complement strand
CACGCACACATACGCACGCACGCACGCACGCACGGACACATACACGCACGCACGCACACACACATACGCACGCACGCGCGCACACACACATACGCACGCACGCACGCACGCACGCACACGCACTCACGCACGCACGCACACACGCACGCACACATACGCACGCACGCCCGGACACATACACACACACACACACACACACACACACACACACACACACACACACACACACACACACACACACACACATACCACACACACACACACACACACACACACAAAACACGGCGCGCGACACTGCGACGTTCGGCCTTTCACGCCGTTTCTACTTTTCGCGCGACCAGGCTCGCACGAGGCACGCCGGAAGGTGATTGACAGCTGCATTCAAGGTGACAATAAGGAGAGTACAATGTACTCGATGATGAAGATGGGGCCAATGATGCGTGCGATTCGGTTCAGCACCTATCAAAAGCTGCTCGACATAGACAGCGATATGCC
>NW_014599736.1:0-495 GCF_000485595.1 Priapulus caudatus | reverse complement strand
ATCGATGTCGTTGATATCAATGTTGATCAGCTCACTGACTCGCAGCGCCGATGAATAGAGCAGCTCGAACATGGCTAAATTCCTGATAACCTCGATACTATCGCCCCGACCGGGTTTGAGCAGGCGGTTCATGTCATCGATCGATGGGATGGGGCCCGGTAGCGGTCGAGCGGATTGTTTGGGTGGCGAGACAGCCTTGCCGGATTGTGGTTTAGATGATCGCAATGCCCCAGTAGATAATCATAGAAGCAACGTATCGACGATAACATGGTCGCGATTGAGGCTGCTTTCAGGCTGCGACGATAGCAATATGAGAGATAGCGTTGTAGGTGATGAGCTGTGACCTGATGCCAGTTTTCAACGCCTGGGTGTCCGGACAGAAAATCCCTGGCCCGATGCAGGATTGACTAGTGATTGGCGCAGGTAACGGGTGAGTATTGGCGCTCACAAACTAAATAATGATGAAAAGTTTTGATCCAGTCCCTGGGAGAATGC
>NW_014599735.1:0-495 GCF_000485595.1 Priapulus caudatus | reverse complement strand
TGTTTAGTATGGAGATGCCTGGCGACTCGCTAACAATGCGGATGATTTCATCGTTAGGTCGTGTTGATGCGCATCATATTCGTACCGGTAACCTTACTGATGAGGACTGGGCGCGTATTACCTCGGCGATTCATATTCTTTCTGAAACAAAAATCTTTATTGACGACACACCAGCAATGTCGCCCAATGAAATACGTGCGCGTGCACGCCGTCTGAAACGCCAGCATGGTTTGGGTTTGATTGTTATCGATTATTTACAGTTGATGCAAGTGCATGGCGGTAGTGAAAATCGTGCAACAGAAATATCTGAGATTTCACGTAGCCTGAAAGCGATGGCGAAAGAGCTGCAAGTTCCGGTTATTGCATTATCACAGCTAAACCGTAGTTTGGAGCAACGTCCAGATAAACGCCCTGTTATGTCAGATCTTCGTGAGTCAGGTGCGATTGAGCAAGATGCAGATTTGATCGTGTTTATTTATCGTGATGAAGTTTATA
>NW_014599734.1:0-495 GCF_000485595.1 Priapulus caudatus | reverse complement strand
CATTTTAAATATCATGCAGACCGCGAAGTTTGGTGTCTTGATAGCAACCCTCAAGCGGAGCTATTTGCTGAGCTGAGCCGATATTGCACTGAACAGGCGGGCGAGACTGTTCAGCTTTCTTACGGATAAAATAAATCAGAATTTAGTCATCGCGATTGAGCCTAAACTGAATCAACGTGCCATTTTATTGCGCGCTACGCGTGCTTGCCTGGCCATACTGCTGATTGTCATCGTCCTGGTGTTAGTTGATTTTGCAATTGACCTAAGGCCTGCTGAGATACAGGCCAGCTACCGCTTTACTATTCCTGAGGTGGTCGCGCCGGTAGTCGATCAACGACAGGGCGAATTGCCGATACCGGTAATGCCTGAACTATGCCCGATATGTAAATCTAAGGTATCGCGAATCGAGGGGCAGGCCGCTTTTCGCTGTAGCGGCGGTCTGGTTTGCGCTGCGCAACGTAAAGAGGCGATTAAACACTTCGCATCCCGCAAGGC
>NW_014599733.1:0-495 GCF_000485595.1 Priapulus caudatus | reverse complement strand
GAGAGAGAGAGAGGACGAGAGGACAGCAGAGAGGGAGCCTGTGTTTGCTGGATTTGTATTTATCTCTGAAATAATAATAATAACTAAGGAACAAGGCATGTGTGACTTGCAAAGCATGTCTGGCGTGCCTCCTACTACCCGCAATAACAATCACAGTCACACAAAACGGACCATGCAAGCATAGTTGCCCCCGCTTCTCACATGATCGTATATAGAAAACATAACAGCTGGATTTCGCCCTCACGATTACACAAATGTATATAGAGCGCATCTTTTCGCTTCCTGCTGCGACCCAGAGCATCTCTCTCTCTCTAATCTCTCTCTCTCTTTTTCCGAACGCCACCCTGTGAGTCCGTGCGTGGTGCATGATCACCTACTGGGACGAGAGGCGGATTTCTTAGAATTCGGGAACGCATTCACACTACGCCGCTATACGACTGCGCCATAGCGCAGTTACACACACGCGGGCGCGCAAACACGCACGCGCACGCGCGC
>NW_014599732.1:0-495 GCF_000485595.1 Priapulus caudatus | reverse complement strand
GCCCATTCTCTCGCCCATTCTCTCTCCCTCCTTCTCTATATCTTTCCATCCACTTCTCATATTCCATCACTGTCTGATGTGATGCAACCCCGCTTCTGCACTAATGACGATCTTGCTGCTACACGAGTTTTTCCACCTCGCTAGCTGCGCCAAGCAATATGGCGGCCGTCGCTCTCGGAGAGAGAGCGCAGACGACAGCTATCGCGCGCGCGCGCTGTATCATCACAAAGCATCCTCCCGTGTCATATGGGCCCCCCTAGCTTCTCATTGCTATGCGGTATGGTGTTTGCAGCAAGTGTGGGATGTGTTGTTTAGTGATGGATGCGGTGTGACTGGGTATGCGGAAGGTGTTGGGTAGAGAGTTCTTACGCGTGGATTATACGGAGGTGGTGATCTATACATACGTAAGGTGCGCGTGTGCGTTGTGTGTGGGGTGTGTGTGTGTGTGTGTGTGTGTGTGTGTGTGTGTGTGTGTGTGCGCGTGTGTGTGTGTGT
>NW_014599731.1:0-495 GCF_000485595.1 Priapulus caudatus | reverse complement strand
GCGTGCGTGCGTGCGTGCGTCTGTGCGTGTGTGTGTGTGTGTGCGTGCGTCTGTGCGTGCGTGCGTGACTGCGTGTGTGTAGGCTGCATGAGTACTCGGTAATTCATTGCTCGTTATCCGTAAAACGGCGATTTCGCGTGTGTTTATTCTCGCACACATTTCGCGGGGAAAATGTTTGTATAAATGACGTGACGAAAGCTTGCCTGCACGCGACGCTGTGCAGGGTTGCGAGACCGAGGCATAGCCGATACCACGTCCATATGCCATGCACTGCCATAACACATTAATAGCGTGAAATAATATAGAAAGAAGTTCATGTCGTTGAGAGAGAGGTTGTAAAAGAGATAGATAGAGAGAGAAGGGGTTGTGAAAGTGATAGAGGACTAGAGATAGATAGAGAGAGAGAGGAGGAGAGAGAGAGAGAGAGAGAGAGAGAGAGAGAGAGAGAGAGAGAGAGAAGAGAGCGAGAGAAGGAGGAGGAGAGAGAGAGAGAGA
>NW_014599730.1:0-495 GCF_000485595.1 Priapulus caudatus | reverse complement strand
GGCTTCCTCTGTCAAACCCTGACTCCTCTGTCCAGCCCTGGCTTCCTCTGTCCAACCCTGGCTTCCTCTGTCCAGCCCTGGCTTCCTCTGTCCGGCCCTGGCTTCCTCTGTAAAGCCTTGAATATACTTCTTTCTATTCTTTTAATTGATCAGCGAGATGAACGGGGGGAGAGGGATAGAGGGAGGGGAGGGAGAGAAGCGGTGGACGAGGGGAATGGGGAGGGAGAGGGGAGCGGTGAAAGAGGAAGGGGAAGGGGAAGGGGCAGGGAGGAGTGGGAGAGTGAGGGAAGCGGTGGGATGGCGAGGAAGGAGAGGGTCGGTATCCTGTTTGGCTTGAATGGGTGCGTCGATGCTTTAAATTTCTGCTTTCCCCGTCTTCTCTCTCTCTCTCTCTCTCTCTCTCTCTCTCTCTCTCTCTCTCTCTCTCTCTCTCTCTCTCTCTCTCTCTCTCTCTCTCTCTCTCTCTCTCTCTCTCTCTCTCTCTCTCTCTCTCGT
>NW_014599729.1:0-495 GCF_000485595.1 Priapulus caudatus | reverse complement strand
ACACACACACAAACACGCACACTACATACACACACACAAACACGCGCATACATACACACACACGCGCACACACGCACGCACGCACGCACGCACGCACACACACACACACGCACACATACACGCACCCACGCACGCACACACACACGCACACACACACACGCACACACACACATCCACACGCACACATACACGCACCCACACATACACACACGCGCACACACACATACACGCACGCACGTACCTTCATCTACACATCAGATTATACATAATACATAATACAGAGCTCTGTCTTCGAGGATAAGACATCCAAGCAGAGTTGATGATCGGAGGGGGGGGGGGTCAGGCCAAAACCACTCGCGCGAACTGGTCGCAGTGCCGCTTGAGTAGAGTTGGAGGCACGAAATACCCAAAGCATCACGCACACACACGCTATCTCTCACGCACGCGTACACACACGCTATCTCTCACGCACGCGCACACACACGCGCACGCACG
>NW_014599728.1:0-495 GCF_000485595.1 Priapulus caudatus | reverse complement strand
CACGTGCACGTACACCCGCACGCACGCACGCACGTGCACGTAACTCGCACGACGCACGCACGTGCACGTACACCCGCACGCACGCACGTGCACGTACACCCGCACGCACGCATGTGCACGTATACCCGCACGCACGCACGTGCACGTACACCCGCACGCACGCACTCACGTGCACGTACACCCGCACGCACGCACGTGCACGTAAACCCGCACGCACGCGCGTGCACGTATACCCGCACGCACGCACGTGCACGTACACCCGCACGCACGTGCACGTATACCCGCAAGCACGAGATTGGTCGGCTGTACGATAATGCCACACACATTTAATAAACTTTAGATGAATTATTTGTAATCCCACAACTGCCCTTGATCTTCTAATGGCACGCAACAGTAACAGCGACACCCCAAAGTTCTTATTATGGGTCTGCAAGGTCAATTCAGGAAATAGGCATATAGAAGCGTAGACAAAAGAAATGTAGTATAGTATAAACT
>NW_014599727.1:0-495 GCF_000485595.1 Priapulus caudatus | reverse complement strand
GTAATTAATAAAGCGTAAACCACCAGCTCTGCTGGTGGACTATCAAAGTTTGACAATTCCGGGATTCACCGGAAGCCTCCACATCTGTGAACCGCCTAAAGTTCAAAAGATGAGGAAGCAACCAATGAATGAGCAACAAAGTTTAAGTCATACCGTTTGGGATTGTAAATATCATATTGTATGGATACCGAAGTATCGTAAAAAGAGCCTTTTTAAAGAACTAAGGCAGTATGTTGGCCCAGTATTAAAGGACTTGGCAGAACGTAAGGAATGTAAAATTGAAGAAGGGCATTTACTAGCTGATCATGTGCATGTTCTGATTTCAATACCGCCAAAATACTCAGTATCCCAGGTAGTGGGTTTTATAAAAGGGAAAAGTGCCATATCAATCGCTCGAAACTACATGGGGCGTAGGAAGAATTTCACAGGTCAGAGTTTTTGGGCGAGGGGATATCATGTTTCAACAGTTGGACGGGATGAAGAAGTTATCCGAAA
>NW_014599726.1:0-495 GCF_000485595.1 Priapulus caudatus | reverse complement strand
ACACACACACACACACACACACACACACACACACACACACACACACACACACACACACACACACACACACTCTCTCTCTCTCGTCGCTGGTGGCAACTTGGGTGTCTCACTCCAGCGTGTTTAAGGCACATTAACGAGCTAATACGCACATCGTCAGTTACACCTGCATGCCGCTGCTACAGCGCGCCGTAGTTTGCATGTCCCGACGACGAGGCAAATTACCTTCACGGCGTTGATTAGCGTCTCTGATTACCATCGCTTACGTCGGCTGCCGTAATCAGCGACACTTCATCAACGCCTCGGTAATTGTCCGTGTCTGCTGATGGAGAGAGAGAGCGAGAAGGAGAGAGAGAGCGAGGGAGAGACGCGCTGGTGTAGTTAGTCAGCCCGAGGGAACTGCTGCGCAAATATGCGTCCTCGGCTGCATTCAGCGCACGCTGCTCTCTCTCTCTCTCTCTCTCGCTCTCTCTCTCTCTCTCTCGCTATCTCGCGCTC
>NW_014599725.1:0-495 GCF_000485595.1 Priapulus caudatus | reverse complement strand
CGCGTGCGTACGTGCGTGCGTGCGTGTGTGTGGGCGTGAGATAGATTGAGAGAAGACAGAGAGCGGCAGGGGAGGTGGAGGCTGACAAGTGAGTGAGAGCAGCATTAGCTAACGGATGACGACAGTGTATTGGGACATCTCGCTTCACATGAATTTTTGAAGCTGTCTCATAACGTCGCACACGCACGGGGAGGGGGAGGGGGTGGGGGAGGGGGTGGGGGAGGGTAGGGGAGGGGGAGGGACGCCTGGGATTGAGTTAGCTTCTCTACCCTGCCGCCCCCGATAGTGTCGCAGACGTACGGGGGGAGGGAGGAGGAGGGAGAGGGAGGGGTGGGGGAGAGGGAGGGACGCCTGGGATTGAATTAGCTTCTCTACCCTGCCGCCCCCGATAGTGACACGAGGGGTCGAGCCTCGGACCGCTGCCGGTACAGGGTAGTGCAGTGTAGTCGAATCCTGTAGCAGATTTATGTCTGTGTGTCTGTCTCTCTCTCTCTC
>NW_014599723.1:0-495 GCF_000485595.1 Priapulus caudatus | reverse complement strand
ATAGTACGTAGTACGTAGTACATAGTACGCAGTGTGTACTACGTACTACGTACTATGTACTATGTATTATGTACTATGTGCTATGTACTATGCACTACGTACTACGTACTACGTACTATGTACTATGTACTACGTAGTATGTACTATGTACTACGTACTACGTACTACGTACTATGTACTATGTACTTGTTAGTACATAGTATATACTATATAGTACGTAGTATATAGTACGTAGTACGTAGTGTACTATGTACTATGCACTCATAGTACATAGTACATAGTACATAGTACATAGTACGTAGTACATAGTACATATTACGTAGTACGTAGTACGTAGTACATAGTACGTAGTACGTAGTACATAGTACATATTACGTAGTACGTAGTACGTAGTACATAGTACGTAGTACGTAGTACGTAGTGCATAGTACATAGCACATAGTACATAGTACATAGTACATAGTACGTAGTACGTAGTACATAGAACATAGTACA
>NW_014599722.1:0-495 GCF_000485595.1 Priapulus caudatus | reverse complement strand
CGAACGTGGCTTCGTTGAATGTTCTAGTGATGACTTACCCATCGAGAAAAATCACTTTATAACTTTCAGCGGAACTCAAAAGTTTTGTGCAAAAATTAGGCCATACTGAATAACTCATTACTTGCTGTTGTTTAAAAAGTATTCTGGAAATAAATATGCCGTTATTACAAGTGCCGCAAAGTGTTATCGAAGAAAATGTGTTTAATGCTTTAAAAGAAGATGTTGGAGACGGTGACATTACCGCTGAACTTATTCCTGCCGATAATATTTCATTAGCCACCGTTATCAGCCGTGAAGCCTGCATATTTTGTGGCCTTGATTGGTTTGAAGAAACCTACCGACAAATCGATGAAGATATATTAATTGATTGGTGCGTGGATGATGGCGATGTACTCGAAGCCGAGCAAATTATCTGCACCATTAGCGGTTCATCACAACACTTATTAACTGGTGAACGTACCGCTCTCAATTTTGTGCAAGCTTTATCTGCAACTG
>NW_014599721.1:0-495 GCF_000485595.1 Priapulus caudatus | reverse complement strand
AGAGAGAGAGAGAAAGAGAGAGAGATAGAGAGAGCCATATACATTAGCAGGGATACAGCCACGCCATGCTGAAGGCAGGCAGGCAGCGCGACAATCCCAGCAGCATGAGTCACACGGAACCACACGGGATGCTGCTGCTGCTGCTGCTGCTGCTGATCTGCATCTCCCTCTCCTACCAACCCAACCACAAGCACCCCCTCCCCCTCCCCCTCCCCGACTCCCACCCCCAAATAAACGCTGCATATAAGCTACACATGCAATATTGATGAGGCAGATAAAACCAGGGGTGAGCCCTCCCCATCCCCCCAGGGGTGAGCCCTCCCCATCCCCCCCACGCGCGTATAAACACTAATCATATTCCCGCCTATGTGAGCTCAGCCTATCATCAGTCTTACCAGCCGACCCAACCGACAATGTGGGTCACGAGCAATATCCTGAGTCATCATCAAACCGCTATATATATATATATATATATATATATATATATATATATAT
>NW_014599720.1:0-495 GCF_000485595.1 Priapulus caudatus | reverse complement strand
CGTCACCGCGCCGCCCGCTGAGCGAAGTCGTGGCGTAAGTCCTCGTCCCGGGCAAATCGTCTGGATTCTCGAGCCCGCAACAGATCCGGACGCGGCAAGGAATTTGCCCGGCCATGCGGCATCGGTGTGACGTGCGGCGTGACGTGGCTGGCGCGAGCCCGGCGAATTCGCTACGGCCGCCCTGGACATTCAGCCAAAGCACACGTGCGCTGGACGTTAGCCAACACCCGCACGCGCTATCTGACGTTCCCCATTTCGCGCACGAATTCGAGCTGCGCCTGCAGGATCTGTTCGGCGCAGCGCGCATAGAGCCACCCGGGCCCGTTGTCGGTGCTGTACATGCCGCGGCACAAGCCCTTGAGCCGTATCGTCGTCGTTCCGTCCGCCGCCATCTGCCGTACCGCCCAGAAGTAAGCGATGCCGAATTCATGCGGCATGCGTGTCTCGATCGTTGCGTCTGTCGCACGTTCGACAGGCGTGGGCGAGTGCCGTTGG
>NW_014599719.1:0-495 GCF_000485595.1 Priapulus caudatus | reverse complement strand
CACACACACACACACACACACACACACACATAACACATACACATACACACATACACGCGCGCACACACACGCACACACACACACACACACGCACACATCACACACACATACACACACACACATACACACGCGCGCGCGCGCGCCTACGCGCACATACAAATGCACACACACGCACACGTACGCACGCACACAGGCTCGCGCTCTGTTTCACCCGCATGCCGGATTCATGTGTAAAATTAATTGTGAAACAGCGGGATCCGAACTAGCGTTGCCTGACTAGAGTTTCGTCCACTGAACTATAACAAATATTGTTATATAAATATATTGTTATGTAAATATATTGTTATAGTTTAGTGGTTTCGTCTGCTCGTTTGCCGGGAGGGATGTGATTGGATGCGAGAGGCGCGGCGAGAGAGCCCTCTAGTGAAAAAAATGTGCAGCGAGGTGAGCAGCAGCGAAGGTGGCGCCTCTCTTCCTCTCCCTCCTCTCTCTCTC
>NW_014599718.1:0-495 GCF_000485595.1 Priapulus caudatus | reverse complement strand
GTTCGCGATGAACTGGATGCCATGCTTAGACTCCTCATAAATTTCTTTTTGAGGATGGTCAGGGCCTAAGTGACACTTGCCACAGGTGTTTGGATCGCGGGCTTGAGCAACTGAGAACTGATGTCGAGCATGACAAGCAGTACAAGCACCTTCTGAACCATCAGGGTTAATACGCCCAATCCCGGTGTTAGGCCATGTGGCTGGATCTAATCTACCGCCATCCAATACTTTAACTTGCGACCCATGACACTGCCAGCAACCGCTTACCGCAGCAGCTGAATTACCGTCGGGAAAGCCTTCGGTAACGAGAGCACTATTGCCTTCTACCACTTCGGCTAACAAATTATCTAATGAGCCAAGAATACGCGCTGCTTTGGCATGATGTGATTCAACGGCCTGTTTCACTTCCTTTTCATGACAGTTTGAACAGTCTTTAGGCGAGACAATAATGGAGATGTTTTTCTTACTTTTTTATCGTCGTGAATGAATGCATCA
>NW_014599716.1:0-496 GCF_000485595.1 Priapulus caudatus | reverse complement strand
TCTCCTCCTCTCTCTCTCTCTCTCTCTCTCTCTCTCGCTCTCTCTGTGGTAATTAACCGTAATTATGAAGTGGACGTCGTCAGGTGCCACCGCCGTGTCAACGCTAATCCGATAATCACCTTCCACCCCCCCCCCGACGTCATCATCGCTTACCGCGCGAGGGCACCACCGTGCAGGCAGTCTCGTAACTGTTATTGGCTGGCATCTGTCACATGGGAAGCGCTAAAAGGGGGAGAGGGGCGGGGAAGATCAATAGTCGATGTGCAGTGTGTGCAGGGAGGGGGAATTGACTGCGTGCCTGCCTGCCTAGCTGGGAGTTAGGTTTGCTGGTTGCGTCTGAGGGAGAAATACAAGTCTAGCTGCCAAGTAATATTGATCTATGGTAGTAGTAGTAACATCTACAGCTCTGCAGAACTGATGCGTACACGCGCGCGCACGGGGCGCGCACGCACGCATATATATATATATATATATATATATATATATATATATATAT
>NW_014599715.1:0-496 GCF_000485595.1 Priapulus caudatus | reverse complement strand
CTCTCTGTGTCTCTCTCTGTCCCTCCTCTCCCTCTGTGTCTCTCTCTGTGTCTCTCTCTGTCCCTCCCTCCCTCTCCCTCTCTGTCTCTCCTTCTCAGCCTCGCCGGTGAGTGAGAGCGCTCGATGCACGCGGATGCTGCAGCTGCTCTCTTCTCTGATCTCTCTGTCTGTCTCTGTCTCTCTCTGTCTCTCTCTCTGTCTCTCTCTGTGTGTTTCTCTCTGTCCCTCCCTCTCCTTCTCTGTCTCTCTCTGTCTCTCTCTCTGATCTCTCTCTGTCTCTCTCTCTGATCTCTCTCTGTCTCTCTCTCTTTCTCTCTTTGTGTGTTTCTCTCTGTCTCTCTCTGTGTGTTTCTCTCTGTCCCTCCCTCTCTGTCTCTCTCTGTCTCTCTCCTTCTCAGCCTCGCCGGTGAGTGAGAGCGCTCGATGCACGCGGATGCTGCAGCTGCTCTCTTCTCTGTCTGTCTCTGTGTTTCTCTCTGTCCCTCCCTCTCCCTCT
>NW_014599714.1:0-496 GCF_000485595.1 Priapulus caudatus | reverse complement strand
TGTGTGTGTGTGTGTGTGTGTGTGTGTGTGTGTGTGTGTGTGTGTGTGTGTGTGTGTGTGTGTGTGTGTGTGTGTGTGTGTGTGTGTGTGTGCACGTGTGTGCGTGTGTGAGTGTTTTTGTCGTCGTGTATGTATGTGTGTATCGCCTAATGTTTATGTATATTTGATGTGCGATGCATATTTTACGATCGCACACAGCTCCAGAATGTCGGGAATTATAGCACCATCAGAAATTCTAACTTAAAACTCGGGTAACATCAAAAATCGAGATACTTTCGTTCCAGACGATTTCACATGGGCTATATCAACTCGGAGGAATTCGTGCGGAATGTCCAGAAAAACGCCCCAGAGCCAGGATATGATTTTCAGTAGAAACGTATAAAAAACGAAATGGAATCAATGCAATCTTTTATTTTATTTTTTGTGTTTTAGTATTTTTACGTGTTCACGTTTGGATAGCGATTGAAGCAGTGGAAGGCACACACGACGTGCGTAC
>NW_014599713.1:0-496 GCF_000485595.1 Priapulus caudatus | reverse complement strand
GGGGTTTAGGCTTTCGGCTGAGATAGGTTGCTTGGTTTCTACCAAGTGTGCGGCGGTATGGGCAGCGGCAGCGCGATATACTTCGGTGGCGCTTACGTCTCCATAATTATCATAGGCGTCGGGCAAGTGGATGAAGTAGCTCTCAATGAATGGCTTGTAGCCCTCACGACTCTCAAAATCACCCGAAGTGGGCTTCATGAAAAAGTGACGCGCCCATAGCGCACGCATATACATGTTGATGCGTCGTTGCACATCAACAAACAGGGTGCCTTTGCGTTCTTTTTGTAACACGGCGAGTGATTCTTTGGAGCTTAAGCTAAAATAGTTAATCTGCTCTTCGTAGTTGGTACGATGGGCATGAGCGCCCCACAGTGCCCAGCGGCGTAGACCGCCCAATGTCAGTTGCCCGAACAGCACATCTAATTTGTCGAGCATGGGGCGAACGCCACGCGGTGCTTGTGCGATCAATACGTTGAGGAATTGCAGGTAGTTTTGG
>NW_014599711.1:0-496 GCF_000485595.1 Priapulus caudatus | reverse complement strand
TCTCTCTCTCTCTCTGTCTATCTCTTTCGCTCGGGACCTCTCTCGTCTCTCTCACTTTTATCACTTTTTTCCCGTGCTCTCTTGCCTTCTCTTCTCTCTTACCCTCGTTCGCACTCTCTCTTCTCCTCTCTCTTTCTATTTCTCCCCCTCCCGCTCTCTCCCTCTTGTGCATTATCGTCTCTCTTCCCCCTCGCTCTTTCTCTTTCTCCCCCCACTCTGGTTATAGCGAGGTGATGTTTGGCGTTGGCGATGTTAAATCCGTGTACCGCAGTTATGAGTCGCATCCGTCAGACGACGCGCCACATACATCACGCTAGACTGACAGGATTAGTTGCTGCTGCTGCTGCTGCTGCTACTACTGCTGATGCTGCTACTGTTGCTGCTGCTGCTGTGTGTGGTGGGGGGGGGATGTGTGTGTGTGTGTGTGTGTGTGTGTGTGTGTGTGTGTGTGTGTGTGTGTGTGTGTGTGTGTGTGTGTGTGTGGTGGTGGTGGTGT
>NW_014599710.1:0-496 GCF_000485595.1 Priapulus caudatus | reverse complement strand
CCCTCTGTTACTTACCTCGCCCTCCTCGCGTCCACCCCACCACCGCCGCCCCGACCCTCCCCCGTCCCTCCCCCGACCCCCTTTTCCCTCCCCCTACCACCGCCTACCCCCTCCAGTCCCTCTGTTATTTACCAGTCCATTTACCCTCGTTACCCTGGTTACCCTGGTCATCCAATCCCTCTGTTATTTACCCTGCACGTCGCGCGTTGTGCGGGCGCGTGTGTATGACAGGCGGGCGGCCGGGCGGGTGGGTGTACGGGCAGGCTGCCCCCGCTGCCGCCCCCGCTCCCGCCCCGCCCCGCCGCCCGCCCCGCCGCCCGACATGTGCTTTAACTGTCGTAGTAGCTTAGCAGTCCCGGGGGTGTGTGTGTGCGTGTATGTGCGTGCGGCTGATGATGATGACGCTGACGATGATGATGATGATGACGATGGTGGTAGTGATGATGATGACGATGATGACAGTGACGACGATGACGATGATGATGATGATGACGAC
>NW_014599709.1:0-496 GCF_000485595.1 Priapulus caudatus | reverse complement strand
GCTGTTGACGAGCTGCTAAAGGCTCTCTACCAGAACGGTACGATCGACAAAGCGACCTACGAGCTGGTTCAACAAGCCGCCAAAGCAGAGGACGAGCAGAATCGTGCACAAATCCGTGAAATCTCTGTGGCTGAATCCAAAAAAGCAGCGAACGATGTGGTTGCCAAATCTAAAGCGGGCAAACCAACTGTAACCATGGGTGGTAAAATCCAAATTGATGCAGGCTCAGTCAGCGAAGACATGACAGCTCACAACAGCGGTACCGAAATACGTCGCGCCCGCTTCTTTGCCAAGGGCACGCTGCATGAAGATTGGGGTTACAAGCTGCAATATGAGTTTGCATCAACAAAAACAGCAAACATCGACGGCATCCTGGATGCCTATATTGACTACAAACCGTTAAATATTCGCATGGGTCACTTTGAAGAAAGTTTCAGTCTGCAAAACATGACCAGCGACAAGTACGTCACCTTTAACGAACGTGCCATGTCTAACG
>NW_014599708.1:0-496 GCF_000485595.1 Priapulus caudatus | reverse complement strand
GTCGTGTAACACATGCGTCGTATAACACATGCGTCGCGTAACACATGCGTCGTATAACACATGCATCGTGTAACACATGCATCGTGTAACACATGCGTCGTATAACACATGCATCGTGTAACACATGCGTCGTGTAACGCATGCGTCGTGTAACACATGCGTCGTGTAACACATGCGTCGTGTAACGCCTCCGTCGTGTAACGCCTGCGTCGTGTAACACATGCGTCGTGTAACGCCTGTGTCGTGTAACGCCTGCGTCGTATAACACTTGCGTCGTATAACACCTGCTCCGTATAACACCTGCTCCGTATAACACCTGCTCCGTATAACACCTGCTCCGTATAACACCTGCGTCGTATAACACATGCGTCGTGTAACACATGCATCGTGTAACACATGCGTCGTGTAACACTGCGTCGTGTAACACATGCGTCGTGTAACGCCTGCGTCGTGTAACACATGCATCGTGTAACACTTGCGTCGTGTAACACATGCG
>NW_014599707.1:0-496 GCF_000485595.1 Priapulus caudatus | reverse complement strand
TAAATAGGTACAATTTCTTTTGTTTTTACGGGTGCGGGGGCGACAGGCGCTGGTAGTGGCTGTTGCTGTTGAGAAATGAAGGAATGATCACGATAGTTGGGACTCCAGTTAAGACCTAGGCTTAGCTGGATTAATGTCTTTGTCAAAATATTCAAACTCAGAGCGTATCTTGAGGTTTTTATTGAGGTCATATTCTGCACCTAGACCACCAAAAACAGTCATCATGTGGTTTTGCTGGCTTTGAGCCTCTCCTTTGTCTTTGTTGCTAAACTTAGCCACTCCGAGCTTTGCAAGAGGGCGTATGCCCGCTATGGTGTAAGGCGAGTTGTAAATTACATTTGCGCCTACAGCCTTATAATTTACTTCGCCTGCTTTAGTTTTACTTTCTATCGCGGCATCACCAAAATCTGCCCAAAATGCTTCTAAGCCTACTTGGCGGGTAATATCCGCGCCAATATACACCTTTTTGCCTATATCGGTGCCATCGCTGGTGTTC
>NW_014599706.1:0-496 GCF_000485595.1 Priapulus caudatus | reverse complement strand
TATGTTAAGGTCCAAATCAGGCGACAAAGACCCCTAGCACATGGTAGCACTTTGCCAGTGTCCCAAATGGTAGGTTTTTTTCAATTATTGCTTTTTAATCTACGAGGAATACCGTTTTTCATTAAAAAAATGTTCTGTCACAATTTATAGGCAGTTTGCCAAGGTTGCTGACACAGCCTGACATTGAGTCACCTACGGAAGCTGGAGCATCATTTTGACATATAACTAGTCTAATCTGTGTAAGTCGGGTGATAAGTCATTATGAATAGTCCTGTTGTTTTTGTTTTTCACCAGAGACACCACAGTTGCAGTTGCACTGACTAGAATTCAAAGCGCTGTGCTTCGTGACGGAACACCCACACTTGTCAACGTGACACGAGAAAATGTTTCCGAATCTGCAATGAGGGCATTTAAACGGAGGCATCTTTGTGCCATGAACAGAGTTGACGTCTCCTTTCTGGACAGCGAGGGTCAGGGTGAAGGGGCAATAGACGAA
>NW_014599705.1:0-496 GCF_000485595.1 Priapulus caudatus | reverse complement strand
GAGGGAAAGGGTGAGAGAGCAGGAGCGCACGGAAGAAAGAGGGAGATGAGAAAAAAGAGAGAGGGGAGAGGGAGAGGGTGAGAGAGCAGGAGCGCACGGAAGAAAGAGGGAGATGAGAAAAATGAGAGAGGGGAGAGGGAGAGCTGAAGAAAGAGGGAGGTGAGAAAATGAGATAGGGGAGAGGGAGAGGGTGAGAGAGCGAGAGCGCACGGAAGAAAGAGGGAGATGAGAAAAAGAGAGAGGGGAGTGGGAGAGGGGTGCTGAAGAAAGAGGGAGGTGAGAAAAAAGAGAGAGGGGAATGGGAGAGGGAGAGGGCGAGCTGAAGAAAAAGGAGGATATGAAAAAGAAAGAGAGAAGGGAGAGGGAGAGGGAGAGCTGAAGAAGGAGGGAGACCAAAAAAGAAAGGGAATGGAGGGGGAGAGGGCGAGCTAAAGAAAGAGAAAAATAAGAAAAAGAAAGAGAGAGGGAGAGCCGAAGAAAGAGGGAGGTGAGAGAG
>NW_014599704.1:0-496 GCF_000485595.1 Priapulus caudatus | reverse complement strand
TCTCTATCTCTCGCTCTCTCTCTCTCTATAGGCCTATATATATATACATATACAAACACATATATATATACACACACATATACATGTATATAATATATTGTTATTATGTTATAGGGTCTGTTCTCACGGATGGATGAGACAGAGGAGAAGATCACGTACCGTACAGACGTCAGCTTCCTGGAGATCTATAATGAACGAGTGAGGGACTTGCTCTGTCCTGAACTCATGAACAAACACAAGTACTCTCTCAGAGTCAGAGAGCATCCGAAACAGGGACCATATGTACAAGGTAATATATGCAAAATAGTATATATATATATATATATAATATGTATATATATATATATATAAGTGTTCAAGGTAATATATACAAAATAATATCTATCTATCTATCTATCTATCTATCTATCTATATCTATCTATCAAAAGATATATATATATATTTATGTATATGTGTATACATATATATATATATATATATATTATATATATATAT
>NW_014599703.1:0-496 GCF_000485595.1 Priapulus caudatus | reverse complement strand
TCTCTCTCTCCCCTGCTCATCTCTCCCTTCTCCCCGTCACCATTCCCCCCTCTCTCCCTTCTCGCCTCTCCCCCCTCTCCCCCTCCCTCTCCGCCTTAGGTTAACTCTCTGGTTAAGCAGCGGGGGTCGGACATCGAGCCATCTAATCCCTCCCCTCCCCCCTCTCCCCTCTCCCCCCTCTCCTTCTGCCCCCGTGCGTCCACGGCGGCGGCTGTGGACGGGGAGGACATGTGTGGCGGGGCGGCGCCGCCGTGCGCTCATCTCTTGGATTAACGGCGGCGGCGGGCGGCGGTCAATGCCGTCAGATCGCTTGACCAGCGGCGGCGGGCGGCGGTCAATGCCGTCAGATCGCTTGACCAGCGGCGGCAGCGGCGGTCAATGCCGTCAGATCGCTTGACCAGCGGCGGCGGTGGCGATCGCTTGACCAGCGGAGATTTTGTTCTTACGGCTGGTTGTGTGCAGGCGGCGGTAAGGGGGAAGGGAGGTAGAGAGTTAG
>NW_014599702.1:0-496 GCF_000485595.1 Priapulus caudatus | reverse complement strand
AGAGAGAGAGAGAGCGAGCGAGCGAGAGAGAGCGAGCGAGCGAGAGAGAGAGAGAGATGGACATACGAAGTGTCATTACAATAATGGACTGAATAATAGAGTGCGAAATTATCCCTTCACCCAAACCCATACTCGTGATTTATTTCTCGAAAATTTCCCGCAAAACTTATATTCTGCCGTGAGCATGCTTGCAGCGGCGAGCCGCGGATGTTTAGCTCTCCACTCACTAGAGTTTAAAACTCTCCCTGGAAGTTTGCTCCGGCCCTCCTGCATACGATACAACCCCACAGGGCCTGCCTTCCGGCTTGCGTGCCTGCCTTCCGGGTTGCCTGTATGCTTGCCTGCTTCCCTACTTGACTGTCTGCCTGCTTGCGTGCCTTCCTGCTTCCATGCTTGCTTGCCTGCCTGCTTGCGTGCCTTCCTGCTTCCATGCTTGCCTGCCTGCCTGCTTGCGTGTCTGCTTTCCTGCCTGCCTGCTAGCGTACCTGCCTGCCTC
>NW_014599701.1:0-496 GCF_000485595.1 Priapulus caudatus | reverse complement strand
AGAGAGAGAGAAGGGGGGAGGAGGAAAAAGAGGAAGAAGAGAAAGAGAGAGAGAGAAAGAGAAAGAGAGAAAGAGCGAGAGAGAGAACAATTTATATGTGAATATGTAAATGGGCGGTTTGATTTTATATCAACACATATAATAATATCAATACAATATTCATATAATATCAATATAATATCAATATAACGCACCTGTGGATATATCTGAAGCCACCGTTAACGCCATGCACACGTCAGTCTTGCAGGCGAGAGGGCTGGCGTCTGCGTAGACGAATTGAAGAGATTGGACATCGGTCTAGCAGTTGACACCTGTCGAGGTTTGATAGATCTGCAGGCGGGCCGCCAAGCACCAGTAGTGGCGGCAGCGGCGGCAGCGGCGGCAGCAGCAGCAACGGCGACGGTCGCAGGAGCGGCAGAGAGAGCGCGCGCGATATATATATATATATAGAGAGAGAGAGAGCGAGAGAGCGAGAGAGAGAGAGAGAGAGAGAGAG
>NW_014599700.1:0-496 GCF_000485595.1 Priapulus caudatus | reverse complement strand
CTCGTCTTTACCCGTTTCATCTGGATAGTCAAAGCCATGAAACATCAGTCCAAACCCAAGCTCATCAATTTCATCATAAGCACCACTACCCTCACCAAATTCACAAGGCTCGATATAGGCCTGACAATCACGGGTTCCTAGAAAAATATCCTGCCGCCCACCTTTGTCTATCGAACGTTTTGCAATTGAGAAATGTTTGCCGGCCACTTGATCTTTGACTAATTCAGGGCGATGTTGATTCCACTCAAAATGTGCTTCCACTTGATATTCCACATCACGCAGAAAGGTATAGATTGCCAAACTGTTGCCGCCACCCCATACCAGTGGCTTTGTACCTTTAGTCTGTGTACGTAGCGATTTCATTACCCTTACTCTATCTACAACCCAAATTAACGTAGGTTTCCAATAAATAGATTTTAGAACGCCTTTTATGGCTTCATAAGTTGGCAGATGATAAGAGCATTTTTCACCGCCAATCTTGGTTACAGGGTCAGTA
>NW_014599699.1:0-496 GCF_000485595.1 Priapulus caudatus | reverse complement strand
ACACACACACACACACACACACACACACACACACACACACACACACACACACACACACACACACACAGTCGTACAGAGGTACTAACAGCCGTTTGTTCTTATACCTAGGGTTGTTGCTATTATATCGGTTGTTCATATACACACGGTTGTTCCTATGTTATTGATGGTTCGAATGCACATGGTTGTTCCTATGTTATCGGTTGTTCGTTGTATACACGCGGTTTTTCTTATTCACGTGAACGGTTGTTCCAAAAATGATTGTATCTTCACACGTATATGTTTCTATATTATCGGTTGTTTGTATACATACGGTTGTTTTCATATAAACATGGCTGTTCATTCACACACGACTCATATTTTATGCTAGCTCTCTCATCTTGTTCACGCCTGGTGTCGTCTTCATGTAATTATCTTTAATATCGATGACATTTTTCGATCGTTACTATCTGTTGTGAATTTTCCTCGTTTCATGACATGCGCACCGACCGTGAACTGT
>NW_014599698.1:0-496 GCF_000485595.1 Priapulus caudatus | reverse complement strand
AGAGAGATAGAGAGAGAAAGAGAGGAAGAGAGAGAGAGAGGGAGATACAGTGGGGGAGGAGATAGAGAAATGTAGAGAGAGAGAGAGTGCTCTCCATCACTGCACCGGACGCTACCTGCCCCCAATGCGTCAACAATCACCGTGATCTGTCATCATCTGCCTCACAACGGTGAGCAATGATTGGCTGCTTTACGTGCCGCCATGATGGATCCGATTTAGATCCATCGTGCGAGCAGGATCGACGATTGGTGACTGGGTTCAGTGATCTGATCAAACAAACATGGGGAGATGGATCCACGCGATCCAGATCTTGTAATTTGCCCAGACAAACGCCCCCTAATGTCAACCAATAACTCGTTTTCGTGTTCTTATATGGCAAGTAATAAACGCCATACAGGATAATACATGTATGCCAGTAGAAAATAAAAGTCACTACTAGCTCATACTTGTGTATAGAGTGGTACATATATATATATATATATATATATATATATAT
>NW_014599697.1:0-496 GCF_000485595.1 Priapulus caudatus | reverse complement strand
AATTTTGTACAGAAGTAAATGAGAGCTCTGCCCGTTTTGTTTGTTCAATTTCGTTTAGCTTTTTGTTCACCTTTGTTCAATTTTCTTGTTCATTTTGTTTTGATCATTTTGCTCATGTTTGTTCGTCATGTTTGTGAGTAAATACTGTGTAAGATAAAAGACATAAAAATAATAATAAACAATAATAGTAGTAAATAATAATTAATAGTAACAAAAATATTTAAGTAATTTTTTTCAATTTTTTACTGTTTACTTTTTTAAATTTTTGTCTCAGCCAGAACCATCTGCAAGACGTGGTGATTCTGAATATATCTTCAGTTACCGCGATTGAGTGAAAAATCACGGAGAAAAGCTAGGTCAAACAAACACACACACACACATACAGACAGACATACACACGCACGCACGCACGGACACGCACACACACACACACACACACGCACACACACACACACACACACACATACACACGCACACGCACACGCGCGCACACACA
>NW_014599696.1:0-496 GCF_000485595.1 Priapulus caudatus | reverse complement strand
CTATCGCGAGGGCGAGCGCATGGCCGCCGGCACGACCGTCTGTTCGCTGCGCGGTCCGGCGCGCTCGCTGCTCACGGCCGAGCGCAACGCGATGAACTCCTGCAGCTGCTTCGGCGTGGCGAGCGTCACGCGCCGCTACGTCGACATGATCGCGCACACCCGCGCGCGCATTCTGGAGACGCGCAAGACGCTGCCCGGCCTGCGCCTTGCGCAGAAGTACGCAGTGCGCGTGGGCGGCGGTGCAAACCAGCGTCTTGCGCTTTACGACGGCATCCTGATCAAGGAAAACCACATTGCTGCGGCAGGCGGCGTGGGCGCGGCGATGGACGCTGCGCTCGCGCTCGATGCGGGCGTGCCGATCCAGGTCGAGGTCGAGACGCTCGAGCAGCTCGAAACGGCGCTCGCGCACGGCGCGAAGTCGGTACTGCTCGACAACTTCTCGTTCGACATGATGCGCGACGCGGTGAAGCTCACGGCGGGGCGTGCGGTGCTCGAA
>NW_014599695.1:0-496 GCF_000485595.1 Priapulus caudatus | reverse complement strand
CTGGCGCCAAGGCTGCACACGCACAACAGGAGATAGGCGCAGCCTTGGCGCCAGTTGGCTCCACCTATCTCCTGTTGTGCGTGGCTGCACGTGCTCAACCACAGATAGGGCGCAGCCTTGGCTCCACCTATCTGTGGTTGAGCACGTGCAGCCGTGGCTCCACCTATCTGTGGTTGTGCACGTGCAGCCGTGGCGCCACCTATCTCCTGTTGTGCGTGCGCAGCCTTGGCTCCAACGCACAACAGGAGATAGGTGGAGCCAAGGCTGCGCGTGCTCAACCACAGATAGGTGGAGCCACGGCTGCGCTATCTGTGGTTGAGCACGTGCAACCTTGGCTCCACCTATCTCCTGTTGTGCGTGCGCAGCCGTGGCGCCACCTATCTTCTGTTGTGCGTGCGCAGACTTGGCGCCAGCTATCTCCTGTTGTGCGTGCGCAGCCTTGGCGCCAGCTATCTGCGGTTTGGCGCCAAGGCTGCGCACGCACAACAGGAGATAG
>NW_014599693.1:0-496 GCF_000485595.1 Priapulus caudatus | reverse complement strand
TATTATTATATATATATATATATATATATATATATATATATATATGCATCTACTACCACGATGAAAATAGAAAGTAGAATCATTATTGTAGATCGGCTCGCTAAAGAAGAGTTCGTGATACTTGCCTACATGGTTATCACGCATTTCACTCTTAACGCTCTGTAATGACCATGGCGGGTTATATATGATCTGTCGTAATTAGGATAGCAGATTCTGCACGTATGCTCGCCTTGGGGTTGATTTAATGCTGAATTCGCCTAACAACCACAATCATGAGAACATGAGAGCTTTATCGAAAACGTCAAACCAATTATAGTCATAGAGGAATGTTATGCCTACAAGCTAATATAATAGAGGAAATAAGTTACTACTATAATATAGGTAGTAATTAGTAATATAATTAGTAATTAGTAATTACTCCCGCTTTCTCACTTTTCTTTTTACGCTCCATTTCTCCATTTCTCTCTCTGCCATAGCTCTCTCTCTCTCTCTCTCT
>NW_014599692.1:0-496 GCF_000485595.1 Priapulus caudatus | reverse complement strand
AATGTGCGTGTATGTGTACGTGTGTGCGTGCGTAGATGCGTGCGTGTGCGTGTGTGGTATATGGAAGCCAGCCGTGGTGGACATGCGGGATTACGTGAACGTCTCTTATGTGAAGTCTTCACACCGACCCCCCACCACCCACACACTGATCTCCGCATGTGTGAAGCTAAGCTCATGTTACTCCAACAACTAACTTTTCATGTTGTCTGTAAAGAGTTGATGCGCCATGGTTTTAATCATGTTAAAGTTTAACACACGTACTATGGTTTTAATCATGTTAAAGTTTAACACACGTGCTATGGTTTTAATCATGTTAAAGTTTAACACACGTGCTATGGTTTTAATCATGTTAAAGTTTAACACACGTGCTATGGTTTTAATCATGTTAAAGTTTAACACACGTGCTATGGTTTTAATCATGTTAAAGTTTAACACACGTGCTATGGTTTTAATCATGTTAAAGTTTAACACACGTGCTATGGTTTTAATCATGTTA
>NW_014599691.1:0-496 GCF_000485595.1 Priapulus caudatus | reverse complement strand
CACAGTCTAAATTCACATGGCATTGTGGCGATCAAAGATAGGGAAGTTAGCGAAGCTGATATGGAACGTGTATTGGATGCGGCTAGAGCGGTTGCTATTCCTGCTGATCAACGTATTTTGCACGTGTTACCGCAAGACTTCGTTATTGATAGTCAGGAAGGCATTCGTGACCCCGTAGGCATGTCGGGGGTACGTTTAGAAGCTCGTGTACATTTAGTAACGGGGGCGCAAAGTGCCGCACAGAATATCGTGAAATGTGTAGAGCGCTGTGGATTAGAAGTCGATGACATTATTCTTGAACAGGTTGCTTCGAGTTTTTCAGTCTTAGAAGACGATGAGAAAGAGCTGGGTGTCTGTATGGTCGATATTGGCGGGGGGACCAGTGATATAGCGATCTATCTGAATGGTGCTATTCAGCACACAGCCGTAATTCCAATCGCGGGCGATCAGGTCACTAATGATATTGCGGTAGCCGTGCGCACGCCAACACAATTTG
>NW_014599690.1:0-496 GCF_000485595.1 Priapulus caudatus | reverse complement strand
CGTCGTCGTCGTCGTCGTCGTCGTACGTACTACGTACGTCGTACGTAGTGTGTGTGTGTGTGTGTGTGTGTGTGTGTGTGTGTGTGTGTGTGTGTGTGTGTGTGTGTGTGTGTGTGTGTGTGTGTGCGTGCGTCCGTGTGTGCGTGTGTGCGTGCGTGTGAGTGCGTGCGTGTGAGTGCGTGCGTGTGTATGTGTGTTTTGTCCGTGCTCGCTGTGCCGTCACATGTACTTATGTCGTTTTATGTGTGCGTGTTGCAGGGCTTCAGCAGGCGTTTGATCGTGACTGGCGAGACGGATGCATCAGTCAGAACAAGTGGTACAACAACGCGACCAACGATGGCGTGCTCGCCTACAAACTACTCGTACAGACGGGCGATGTCGACGACCCTGTCTCCAAGAGCCAGGTGAGAGACGCGTGTGTGTGTATGTGTGTGTGCGTGTGTGGTGTGTGTGTGTTGTGTGTGTGTGTGTGTGTGTGTGTGTGTGTGTAGTGTGT
>NW_014599689.1:0-496 GCF_000485595.1 Priapulus caudatus | reverse complement strand
CTATTTACCTGTCGGCGCGCACTATTTACCCTCGGCATAGACTATTTACTCGGCGACGCGCACTATTTACCCTCGGCGCGCACTATTTACCCGTCGGCGCGCACTGTTTACCCGTCGGCGCGCACTATTTACCCTCGGCGCGAACTATTTACCCTCGGCGAGCACAATTTACCCTTGGCGTGCACAATTCACCCGTCGGCGCGCACTGTTTACCCGTCGGCGCGCACTATTCACCCTCGACGAGCACTATTTACCCTCGGCGCGGACTATTTACCCGTCGGCGCGCACTATTTACTTGTCGGCGCGCACTATTTACTTGTCGGCGTGCACTATTTACCATCGACGCGCACTATTTACCCTCGGCGCGCCCTATTTACCCTCGGCGCGCTCTATTTACCCTCGGCACGCACTATTTACTCGCCGGCGTGCACTATTTACCCTCGGAAAGCACTATTTACCTTCGGCGCGCACTATTTACCCTCGGCGTGGACTATTT
>NW_014599688.1:0-496 GCF_000485595.1 Priapulus caudatus | reverse complement strand
GGTGGCTCGGCTATTGCGCAATATTTAGGCGGTGTGATAATTCCTCGAAGCAGTAATGATCCCTTACACAAAAAGATATTGAATGTGGTTGAAGAAATGGCGATTGCTTCTGGTACGCCAGTGCCCCAAGTTTATATTTTAAATGAACGTGGCATTAATGCCTTTGCTGCTGGGTGGAAAACAACCAACGTTGTCATCGGTATAACCCAAGGCGCACTCGAACGATTAACGCGTGATGAGTTGCAGGGCGTTATCGCTCATGAATTTAGTCATATATTTAATGGTGATATGCGGCTGAATATTCGCTTGATTGCAGTCTTACATGGCATCTTAATGATTGGTATGTTGGGTAGGATTATTTTGCGTTCACTACGTCACGTTCGCAATTCTCGCAATAGTAAAGGTAGTGGTCAAATCGTTTTATTGATTCTTGGCATTGGCGGTGCCTTGGCGATAGTTGGTTATACAGGTACTTTTTTTGGTAACTTGGATAAAA
>NW_014599687.1:0-496 GCF_000485595.1 Priapulus caudatus | reverse complement strand
CTCTCTCTTACGTGCGCACACCAAGTCCGTTTTGCTAATTCGCGGAACACCATGAATTCGCTAATGGCTTCTATTTTTATGACATTGATTTTTCGCAGCTGCCGCGCGTATGATCGCTATCGTCATCGTCTGTGAGCAGCAGATGTCAGCTGCCGCGCGTATGATCGCTATCGTCATCGTCTGTGAGCAGCAGATGTCAGCTGCCGCGCGTATGATCGCTATCGTCATCGTCGGTGAGCAGCAGATGTCAGCTGCCGCGCGTATGATCGCTATCGTCATCGTCGGTGAGCAGCAGATGTCAGCTGCCGCACGTATGATCGCTATCGTCATCGTCGGTGAGCAGCAGATGTCAGCTGCCGCACGTATGATCGCTATCGTCATCGTCGGTGAGCAGCAGATGTCAGCTGCACAGATAACAATAGATAATGTCCCGTAGAGCCGTCACAGTATACTCCCTGTCCACTGATGCTCCGTGTGTGTGTGTGTAGTGTGTGTG
>NW_014599685.1:0-496 GCF_000485595.1 Priapulus caudatus | reverse complement strand
CTAAAGTATTTGTACTTGAAGTTATGGGTCGACACGCTGGTTGGATTGCCGCTGCTGGTGCAATGGCTTCTACAGACGAACACGAAATCCCAATCGTTGTGTTGTTCCCTGAAGTTAAGTTTGATCAGAAAAATTCCTTAAAAACGTTGACGAAAAAGTTAAGAAATTCGGCTACTGCACTGTTGTAGTTTCTGAAGGTGTTGCTTGGCCAAACGGCAAGTTCCTTGCTGAGACTGGTCTCAAAGACGCATTTGGTCACAGCCAATTAGGTGGCGCGGCTCCTGTCGTTGCTGAAATGATTCAAGCAAAACTAGGTCACAAATACCACTGGGGTGTTGCTGATTATATGCAACGTGCGGCTCGCCACATTGCTTCTAAATCTGACGTTGAGCAAGCATACGCAACGGGTAAAGCAGCAGTTGAATACGCAATCAGAGGTCATAACTCTGTTATGCCTGCAATTAAACGTATCAGCAACAAGCCTTACAAGTGGAAA
>NW_014599684.1:0-496 GCF_000485595.1 Priapulus caudatus | reverse complement strand
TTCAGGTTGATCGTAAGGCGGAGAACCCGCTGGAGAAATTCACGACTTTTGTTGATGAATATACAGCATCGGGTGGGCGTGTCATGTTGCTAGCCGAGAGTATCGGGCGACGAGAGTTAATTTCAGAATATCTGAATCGTTACAAATTACATCCTGAGAATTGTGCTGATTACGCCGCATTTCAGGGTGAGAATGAAGCATTCATGCTGGGTGTTGCACCATTACATAATGGTTTTATTCTTGACGATGAACGCATTGCTTTTGTTACTGAGGCTGAGCTGTACGCGACGCATTTACACGGACGACGTGAACGGGAATCACGTAAAGCCACGTCAAGTGATGCGATTCTTCGTGATCTGTCAGAAATAAAACCGGGTGACCCGGTGGTGCATGAACAACATGGTATTGGGCGCTATCAAGGCTTAATCAGCATGGATCTCGGTGAAGGTGAGCTGGGGCAATTGAGTGAATTCCAGTCGCTTGAATATAAAGGTGG
>NW_014599683.1:0-496 GCF_000485595.1 Priapulus caudatus | reverse complement strand
TGTGTGTGTGTGTGTGTGTGTGTGTGTGTGTGTGTGTGTGTGTGTGTGTGTGTGTGTGTGTGTGTGTGTGTGTGTGTGTGTGACCACCAACGTCATCCGTACACAGACGCACAGATCCCATGGTTAAATCCTGCATTCATTTGTCAGATAATAACACTGAATGGTTAGTTTGGTAGCCTTTCCTCCGCCCGCTCTCTCCTCTCCATCTCGCTCCGCTCCCCTCCCTCTCTCCAATAGCGTTTTTGTCGCCTCATTCAGATCGCATAATGAATCAGAAAGGCGGCAGAGAAGTGGAACTGTCGTGCGTTTAAATAATACAGCCGTTATCCTGGAATACGAGTAGTGCTTAATTGAATCAGGTGAGAAGGAGATTACTTTTCGCTCGCAAAAAAGGCCAGGTGAGAACCATTGTATATTGCAATGAATCGCATATATAGGCCATATATATATATATATATATATATATATATATATATATGTGTGTGTGTGTGTGTGT
>NW_014599682.1:0-496 GCF_000485595.1 Priapulus caudatus | reverse complement strand
AATTCTTTTGAGTACTTATTGGAGAACTCTTCTTCGCCATCATCGAGTATTACTTTTAGCTGCCTATCAACTGCACCTAAAAGCATTTTAATACTTAGACTTGTATCGACGCCATCTTTAATAATGCCTTCTACCAAGGCAGCAATTACCATCCAAAGCTGTCGAACTTCTGAATTATTTGAAACTTTTTCTAGCGCGTTAAGTACTGCTTTAATTCTCTGTAAGCCAACTTGTTGTTTATTGTTACGAATAAAGTCTAATAAACCAAGTTGGTAATGTGTGCGCAAACGTTTTACTTCTGCTTGAAGCTTTCCAGGTTCAATAGCTGATGCATCATAAGCATTAGAATTTAGCGTTGCACTTTCTAAATCGGGAGAGAATAAAACACTTTCCGTCAACAAGCCTTCTTTACGTGCAGCACGCAAGTCGTTAATTAACGGCATTAATTTGATAGGAGTATCTTTATTGCCTGCTTGTATACCTTCCAAGTAATCAG
>NW_014599681.1:0-496 GCF_000485595.1 Priapulus caudatus | reverse complement strand
CGCTACCCGGCTCTTTACAACGCGATGTTGACGGCTGCCGGCAGCAGCAGCACGCTACGCCTATCCATCGCTACACCTCGCCATCGCTACACCTCGCCATCGCTACACCTCCCATCGCTACACTCCCCATCGCTACACCTCGCCATCGCTACACCTCGCCATCGCTACACCTCGCCATCGCTACACCTCGCCATCGCTACACCTCGCCATCGCTACACACCGCCATCGCTACACCTCGCCATCGCTACACCTATCCATCGCTACACCTCCCCATCGCTACACCTATCCATCGCTACACTCCCCCCCATCGCTACACCTCTCCATCGCTACATCTCGCCATCGCTACACCTATCCATCGCTACACCTCCCCATCGCTACACCTATCCATCGCTACACCTCCCCATCGCTACACCTATCCATCGCTACATCCCCCCCATCGCTACACCTCTCCATCGGTACACCCCTCCTGTCCATCGCTACACCTCCCCATCGCTAC
>NW_014599680.1:0-496 GCF_000485595.1 Priapulus caudatus | reverse complement strand
TCCCTGTGACAGAGAAGTCCAGCATGAACATGCGATATACAGTAGTGGGGAATGCTGTACCTCCACCATTGTTTGAGGCCGTTGCTAAATCCCTTCCAGATATTTGGGATTAAGCAATCTACTCCCTAACAGAATTTCAGGGTATAAAAAACATTAACCTGTTAATAATTTAAGAACTTTAGTGAATAAATAGCTAGAAAAACATTTCTGGTTGTCTTTTTAAGTTATTGTTTTTAACAAATTTTTAAGATGTTCTGAATTACCACTCTCTAAAGATGCATATAAAGGTTATCCAAGGTAAGATTGCATTGATTTTTCTTTATCTAGGAGCTACGAATGACCCAAGTTGATTTTGTACTTGTTGACAAACTCCAGTTTGATCCGGAAAACCCTCGTCTACCTAGCTCTATGAGTAATATTTCATCAGATGAAGGAGCTGTTGTTGACTGGATGATTCAACATGCTTCATTAATAGAATTGCTTGAATCAATTACCC
>NW_014599679.1:0-496 GCF_000485595.1 Priapulus caudatus | reverse complement strand
GCAGCAGCAGCAGCATCGTCATGATGAGTCTTGACGCGAGCAAGCAGTAGCTGGTCATCGCGATCGTCGGCAAGCTCGGCCGCTTCCGTCTCTGCAACGACGTTGGCTGCGACACGACGCACGTCATCTGCGGTTGCGAGCGCCGCACGCTGAACGCACTCGTCGCGATCGCGCGCGGATGCTGGGTCGTCTCCGTCGTGTGGGTGCTTGTGTCTGGCTCCGAGATCATGATCGCTGAGAAGAGTTCTGCACCAAATGCGTCCGAGCAGTCAGAGCAGCAGCAGCAGCAGCTGCAGCAGCAGCATCGTCATGATGAGTCTTGACGCGAGCAAGCAGTAGCTGGTCATCGCGATCGTCGGCAAGCTCGGCCGCTTCCGTCTCTGCAACGACGTTGGCTGCGACACGACGCACGTCGTCTGCGGTTGCGAACGCCGCACGCTGAACGCACTCGTCGCGATCGCGCGCGGATGCTGGGTCGTCTCCGTCGTGTGGGTGC
>NW_014599678.1:0-496 GCF_000485595.1 Priapulus caudatus | reverse complement strand
CTCCTTGTCTCTCGCACGCTCTCTCTCTATGTCTCGCTGTCGCTCTCGCTCTCTCTCTCTCTCTCTCTCTCCTTGTCTCTCTGTCTGTCTCTCGCACGCTCTCGCACGCTCTCTCTCTATGTCTCCCTCCTTTCTCTTTTCCTCTGCCGTTTCTTTAGTTCCTCTTCCTTTTTTTCTATATTCTCTTTACTGCCACCGTTACTGGACATATACACACTGACACGACGGTGACGTGTGCGGTTCATGACGTATACACGGTCACGGTGACGTGTACAAAGTGACGGTGACGCGTGTGCGCGTGTGGCGCCCCCTAGCGAGGCGTCTTCTACAAACAGACGACAGCAGCGACAACAGCAGCGACGACAGCGGCGACACGTAATATCACACACTGAGGAAAATCAATCAGGAAATTTCAAGAAGCCTTGTAGTCGTAGCAAGTGAGCAGCCATAAGACAGCGAGGGATACAGTGGCAGGACGAGAGAAAAGAGAAGGGGG
>NW_014599677.1:0-496 GCF_000485595.1 Priapulus caudatus | reverse complement strand
AGTTATCAGTGGATTCACCAATTATTAATGCAACATCGGTTAGTTTGACTGGCTCACCAATCAATATAAATAATGGAATCACCGCTACTGCTACTGTCGCTATAAATGCTAGTGGTGCGATTACTCAGGGTGCTACGGGTGTGGTTACCGGTGCAGATGTTATTTATACAAGCAATAACGCAAGCATCACAACAGGTAATATCGCTACCACAGCATCAACGGGAACAATCGACCTAAATGCCGCCGCTGCTGGTCAAACGATCACGCAGACTGCGGGAACGACACTGACTGGCGATGGCATACTCGATACAACTTCTGGTGGCTTAACGAACCTGGATCAGGCGAATCAGGTTACTGCCTTTAGCGCATCGGCAACAAACGGCGCGATTAATCTTGTTAATGGCAGAACCTTAAGTGTCACCGGAATCAATGGTGGTATTTCAGCACCATTAACCATCGATAATTCAGGTGGTGGCACACTTACTGTCGATGGCTT
>NW_014599676.1:0-496 GCF_000485595.1 Priapulus caudatus | reverse complement strand
GGTACTCATAACTGAAGTTGACGGCACACATGCAGCAAGTAATAACATGCTTAATAAAATTTTGAATTTAAATAGTGTCTTCATCATAAATCTCAATGTGTTCGAAAGTTTTTGACTAAAAAAGCTTCTATTGCCCTGTTGCGGCTGCATTCGTTTTTGTTGGATTAGTTTTAGCTATCGGCGCATTCCAATGCTTAATAACAAAACTAGATTGCTTCGGTTTAATTATTACCGTCTCTTGAATGACATCTACCGGCAAACCTGCCGCATTTAATAGCTGAATCGATATTTGATGCCTACCAACAGGTAACAATATTCGCTGCAATTGAATCTCCTGTGGCAAGGTTGTCCAACTACGTGTATCAGCCCTCTCTGTCACCAAATTAGTCATTGTCATCAAAAAACCTGCAAGTGCATTATTATCTTGCACTGTATGTTGCATATTATATTTAACTACAGCACGTGCCGTTGCTCTCGCCATAATCCCTGGCATAGC
>NW_014599675.1:0-497 GCF_000485595.1 Priapulus caudatus | reverse complement strand
GCTACTTCTTTTCATAATTAACAAACAAGCTATGTGTTTGCTGAAGGTTCTTTAATTTTTTAATAATATTGCTGGTCGATTGCCCATCAACAAAGCTGAGTATTTTCACCTCACCGCCGTTTTCAATCACGCACTTTCCGCCGGAGACTTGCTCTGCGGTGTAATCGCCGCCTTTGACGATTACATCCGGCAATACGTGACAGTAGAGTCTTGCGGGGGTTTCTTCTGTAAATGGCACCACCCAATCGACACATTCGAGCGCGGCGAGCATGGTCATGCGGTTTTGCAGTGTATTAATTGGGCGCATGTCACCTTTGAGCAGCTTGACCGATTCATCCGAGTTGACGGCAATCACTAAGCGGTCGCCGAGTTCGCGGGCTTGTTGTAAATAGGTGATGTGCCCCGTGTGCATGAGGTCGAAACAGCCATTGCTCATAATGACTTTTTCACCGCGTTGCTGTGAGAGTTTGATGATTTCTTTGAGCTGGTCTTCGCTG
>NW_014599674.1:0-497 GCF_000485595.1 Priapulus caudatus | reverse complement strand
CAACCGTTGGTTAATTGCGGCTATGGCAGTTGTATTCCCATTACTGATCATTGGGCGGCCTGGTTCATCTTCACGGTGGATCTCCCTTAATGCATTTGGCCAGGACACAATAATGATCGAAAGCCTTCTAGCGGGATTTGAACTGGCATTTACGCTGACTAACCTGGTGTTTATTGCAGCAGGTATCACGCTGGGGATTACCTTTATGACCGTCACTGTTACAGACAACGCCTGAGCGGTGCCCAAGTGGAAAGCCATCGGTCAGCAACCATTCAAAAGTTCCCCACGCGGAATGGATCTCCATCGCTGTTTCGATGCGCGGATCGTGAGCTTGTTCGATATCGGCATAACGCCCGCCAACGTGTGCATAAACCACACAATCCTCATCTTGTAGCGCATCGAATAGTTCTGCCGCAGTTGTCGCATCGGTATTCAAATCGGAGCGGTCTGTCAACAATGCGTGCGAGGAACGACGAATCTGCCGGCCTTCCTGACGG
>NW_014599673.1:0-497 GCF_000485595.1 Priapulus caudatus | reverse complement strand
CTCTAGCTGTAGTCTCTAGCTGTAGTCTCTAGCTGTAGCCTCTAGCTGTAGTCTCTAGCTATAGTCTCTAGCTGTAGTCTCTAGCTGTAGTCTCTAGCTGTAGTCTCTAGCTGTAGTCTCTAGCTGTAGTCTCTAGCTGTAGTCTCTAGCTGTAGCCTCTAGCTGTAGTCTCTAGCTGTAGTCTCTAGCTGTAGCCTCTAGCTGTAGTCTCTAGCTATAGTCTCTAGCTGTAGCCTCTAGCTGTAGTCGCTAGCTGTAGCCTCTAGCTGTCGTCTCTAGCTGTAGTCTCTAGCTGTAGCCTCTAGCTGTAGTCTCTAACTATAGTCTCTAGCTGTAGTCGCTAGCTGTAGCCTCTAGCTGTAGTCTCTAACTATAGTCTCTAGCTGTAGTCGCTAGCTGTAGCCTCTAGCTGTAGTCTCTAGCTGTAGCCTCTAGCTGTAGCCTCTAGCTGTAGTCTCTAGCTGTAGTCTCTAGCTGTAGTCTCTAGCTGTAGTCTC
>NW_014599672.1:0-497 GCF_000485595.1 Priapulus caudatus | reverse complement strand
GAGAGAGAGAGAGAGAGAGAGAGCGCGCAAGCGAGACAGAATCTGATGCGATTCAGCGTATTGCTGCATGTATGATATTTTTACAGTTATGCACGGAATCCTATAACACGTTACGATAATTGTGTTTATGGATTTATCCTATATTTAGCGATCAGCATGCTCGTAATCACCAAGCGAACACAGACTCGCTCCCGTCCGAATACAACCTAATACAACCGACGTGGTCGCGAATACAAGCGCTCATGTCATGAATGATACACGGGTTGTCTCTAACACGATGCAGCGTTTAAATCCGATGTGAAATTCGCGTGTAGTTCAAAATAGAGTTAAAATAAAGCGCTTAGGTAACATCGCGTTTCTCAAGCGGCAATAGATCATTTCCGATTCCGTTAACATGATAATTACTACCTAGCAAGTTAAGAAGAGCACTGTACACTGCAACTGCAACAAGAGAGTTATTGTGGTTCGCGCACTCCACCTAGTGGAGATGTACGATG
>NW_014599671.1:0-497 GCF_000485595.1 Priapulus caudatus | reverse complement strand
AGGGTAAAGTGGATTGTAATGAAAAACTGCCACCTATTGCGTTTGAACTCGGGGGGGATCGGCTTGAACTTCTGGAGGCGCTTCAGGCTCTTTAACGCGGCCTGATCAAGATCTCTACTCCCTGAAGCTTCTTCAATCGCTGTTTGGGTGATAGTCCCGTCTTTCAGCACAGAGAATCTCACCTGGACATCTCCTTCAAGTCCACGGCGTCGTGCAGACCTGGGGTATCTTTTGTGTTGCGCAATCGCCTGCAGCAGAGCCTGTTTGTATTCTTCTTCTAATTGAACAATATCTGGCTTAGCGAGTTGTTGTCGATTGCTCTTAGCGTTGTTGGCCAATCCTAAAGTCCCTGCAGCAGGTTGTCCTTCCCCTTTCTCCAGGGTGAGCTGTGGAATAAGCTCAGATTTATCAGGTGGTTGAGGGGGGCTCTCGGGGGCATTGATGTGTTTCTGACTGACCACCTCGTTGTCGATCTTTTGCGTTGGGAGCGGCTGTTT
>NW_014599670.1:0-497 GCF_000485595.1 Priapulus caudatus | reverse complement strand
AAAATGCTATACTTTACCATCACTCATCGAGTGATGAATATAATCATTTACAAAAGACAAACAAACCAAGAAGTAAAACTCCTATGAAAAAACATAACGTATTATCAGTTGCAATTGCATTAACATTTTCAGCTTCTTTCGCGGCTCCTGTGATGGCAGAGCCTTCGCTATTTGACTATAAAGAAGCAACTTCATCGTATGAAGATGCTTATGTGTCAGGTAACTTCAATGTTGGCAGTGGTAATCAAGACCAGTCAAATTATAATTTAGACTTAGAAATAGACTATGAAAAAGTCTTTAGTTCTCCAGACCGTAATACAAAATTAGATTTTCTGGGTAGTGGCTCTCGCTCACGTGGCTCTAATGATGGTGATACGACTAGATCTGATTACCAGGCTTTCGGTTCTGCCACTATGGATAACTACTTGGTACCTGGCAGTAAAGGTGCTTTCTGGTATGGTAAAGGCGAAATTGGTGCGAAAAAAGGTCAAGATAAA
>NW_014599669.1:0-497 GCF_000485595.1 Priapulus caudatus | reverse complement strand
CCGTTAATCGTGAAGCTTTTCGTATTGCACACGACATCAGCGCCTACAGCTTCGCCGCGCTCGCAAAAGCAGCACTGCCCATGATGCAAGAAAACGGCGGCTCACTATTAACACTTTCATACCTTGGCGCACAACGCGTAATGCCAAATTACAATGTCATGGGACTAGCCAAAGCTAGCCTGGAAGCCAACGTCCGCTTCATGGCGTCCAGCCTTGGCAACAAGAATATCCGCGTGAATGCCATTTCTGCAGGTCCCATAAAAACACTGGCGGCAGCAGGTATTGGCAATTTTGGCAAACTACTGGGCTATACCGCAAGAGTTGCGCCGCTACGACGTAATGTAACCACAGATGAAGTCGGCAATGTCGCTGCATTCTTATGTAGCGATTTAGCCAGCGGCATTACTGGCGAGATTACCTATGTTGACGCAGGTTTTAATACGGTCGCCTTTGATCTCAATGATTAGCTTCCATTGATGCTGCGCGGTGGATAATGC
>NW_014599668.1:0-497 GCF_000485595.1 Priapulus caudatus | reverse complement strand
CCTCCTCCCTCTCCTCCTCCCTCTCCTCTTCCCTGTCCTCCTCCCTCTCCTCCTCCCTCCTCCTCCCTCTCCTCCTCCCTCCCCTCCTTCTTCCCTCCCTCTCCCTCCCCTCTCCCTCCATTTCGCCGTCTCCCTCCCTCTCGTAAATGTATGACAACGGCCACTACGCGTGTATTGTTAACGCAGAATGGTGGCGTACGTGTGCGCGCACAGACAGCAACACAGACAGCAACACAGACAGCAACACAGACAGCCACCCACAGACAGCCACCCACAGACAACGCGGACGTCGATGTCAACTCTTTACCTATACCTGCTCATCAGTTCCGCGGCTGCTTACAGGGACGAGACCCCCTGCATGCAGTCATCATCTCACAGCAGTGCGGTAATGTGTGAACCTATTATATATATGAAGAGTACATCATAGAGATCTCTATTATGTCTATTATGTATAATCTCTATTAATAATCTCTATTATGTCCTCTTGATATATATAT
>NW_014599667.1:0-497 GCF_000485595.1 Priapulus caudatus | reverse complement strand
ATATATATATATATATATATATATATATAAATATATATATATTACTCTGATCATGATCATGCACTCCTTTACTGGAGATTGCAACATAGCAAATGGAAAAAAATAACAAAATATATGAGGATAGATAATACCAAGAGCTAATAGATATTATTAGCTCTTGATACTACATAGCTTCGACGAAGTTTTGACGTGGTCAGTCACCGCAGTGCGTTTTGTTATATTACTGTTCTAGCTGTTATCAAATTCAATTGATTTAGGTTTGAGTATATTCACAGGAAAATGGCCCCGTTTGGCAATCAATACATTGAAATACCACCACTGGGCAGTACAGGCTACTTTACCTGACACTGAATTAAAGACCACGATTTCCTACCTATAAGCACATGTAGAAATGACAGATGTGAAGCTACTGGCGGTTCTTGTACTGTACGAAGGTTTGATTGCTTGCGCTGCCGGTACGGGGCGCCATGCAGGACAGGGCTCAATTTTGTCTAACC
>NW_014599666.1:0-497 GCF_000485595.1 Priapulus caudatus | reverse complement strand
TCTATTTGGTCTGACTAACATATACACGTATTCACAAGTTTTCCCGTATGAATGCTTGTTAGTCATCCAGGACAGGTAGAGACCGCCTCAATACATCAACACCAGTGGTCTGCCAAAAAGAGAGTATCTACTCCTTGTACTCTACGTTCCATTGGACGGAAGGAAACCGTCAGAAGGGTTGGACTTGGGCGACCTCAATGTTGATTCAACTAGTGGCATCTGACCTCCGCGTTGAGGCGTCACTACTAGGACAGGGTGACAACCAGATAGTCGTAGTGAAGGTCCCTCCTGAGACCGAGTTAGCTAAGCGTAGCTTAACAACAGCAGACCTAGGATGTGCCTTCGTAACACGACTCGACGAGAAAGCTACCGATTTGGGTATGGAACTTAAACCGGAGGAAACTTGGATGTCCTCGACTCTATTCGAGTACTCCCGTCAATATCATCACAGAGGAGCACAATGTAGTGTGTCTCTCAAGAAAGCTTCGAGAATAGCA
>NW_014599665.1:0-497 GCF_000485595.1 Priapulus caudatus | reverse complement strand
AGAAGCAGCAGTAGTTGTAGGAACAGCAGCAGTAGCAGTAACAGCAGCAGTAGTAGCAGCAGAAGCAGCAGTAGTAGTAGGAACAGCAGCAGTAGCAGCAGCAGTATCAGTAACAGCAGCAGTAGCAGCAGCAGCAGCAGTAGCAATAGCAGCAGCAGTAGCAGTAGTAGCAGCAGCAGCAGCAGCAGGAACAGCAGTAATAGCAGCAGAAGCAGCAGTAGTAGTAGGAACAGCAGCAGTAGCAGCAGCAGTAGCAGTAACAGCAACAGTAGTAGAAGCAGCAGCAGCAGTAGCAGTAGCAGTTGCAGCAGCAGCAGCAGCAGCAGGTAGCAGCAGCAGTAGCAGCAGCAGCAGCGTTATCAACAGCAGTCACAACAGCAGCCGCAGCAGTAACAGCAACAATAGCAGTAGCAGCAGCAGCAGCAGCAGTAGCAGTAGCAGCGGCAGCAGTAGCAGCAGTAGCAGCAGCAGCAGCAGCAGTAGCAGTAACAGCAGCA
>NW_014599664.1:0-497 GCF_000485595.1 Priapulus caudatus | reverse complement strand
ACACACACACACACACACACACACACACACACACACACACACACACACACACACACACACACGACACACACACACACACACACACACACACACACACACACACACACACACACACACACACGGCCAAATGTCACCAGGAATTAATTGCCAAAAGCCATGGGTATGCTGATTAATGTATTTCGGCTTATTAGTAACGTTAACAACGACCGCGGCAGCCGGTCAGCTATACAGGTAAGCGCAGGCAGCGAAGGAAATTCCCAAATTAGTCAATCTACGGTAGCGAGTGAACGGGCCCCGTGATCATGACGGCGCTTGATTATCGAATGAAGAGTGCGACAATGTACAGCGGCACCTGCACGCGTGCGTGCGACTGAATTCGTACAGCAAAATCTATATATATCAGTCATATCGCCCTCGCGCTCTCCTCTGAGCTCGTGCTTTCGTTGGTCTCATTCGCTCTTCTTTGTCGTTATATATTTTTTTCTCTAGCCCCTGCG
>NW_014599663.1:0-497 GCF_000485595.1 Priapulus caudatus | reverse complement strand
TATATATATATATATATATATATATATATATATATATATATATAGCGTTTAACAATGACACGGTTTTCTATTAGCAAGAACTTACGATTCACAGACGATACGTAATATCTATAAATAACAGCAGCGGCAGAGCATGCAGGAGATTGCTGAGTAGATCTACTGAGCTGTGTGAAGCTATGAGGTAAGTGACACGAATCTGGGTCAAACTCATCTTCTCTGCTGCTGTTACTACTGCTTCTGCTGCTGCTCCTGCTGCTGTTGCTGCTACGTCTTCTCTGCTGCTTCTGTTGCTGCTGCTGCTGTTACTACTGCTTCTGCTGCTGCTGCTGTTGCTGCTACGTCTTCTCTGCTGCTGTTACTACTGCTTCTGCTGCTGCTGCTGCTGCTGCTGTTGTGGCTACGTCTTCTCTACTGCTGTTACTACTGCTGCTGCTGTTGCTGCTGTTGCTGCTGCTGCTTCTGCTGCTGTTACTGTTACTACTGCTGCTGCTGCTGCT
>NW_014599662.1:0-497 GCF_000485595.1 Priapulus caudatus | reverse complement strand
CCCGCAACTTGAGCACTTAAATGGTAATAAGCTGTATCCTTTTTTACACATAACGTTGAAGCTGTGCGGGCGGAGCGTTTTTTGCGTAGCTCCGAACAAGCGACTTGTTATGCATTTTGTATATTTTTGGTAATACGTTTTAGGAATTCTTCTATGTTTTTATATGTTGTTTCATCAGTTTTAAATGAAACATCAAAACTCAAACCGTTATTTAACCATAACTGAAATGTATTTCTTGTAAGCTTATAATTTAATATTTCTGCACCCCCATTGCATTCTCTACCATCAAACCATTCAATGGTTGGCTTGAATGGAGGGAATTCATAGCTCATAGATAATAATAAATATAGTGCTGTTTGATTAAATGCATCTTCATTCTCATATTCTTCAAAAATAACCTGAATGATTTCACCATCTATTGCTTCATTATATGATGTTATTTTTGATGTAAAATTTGATGCATAATTGATTTATTTTTGTTGCATAACGCTTAAGCT
>NW_014599661.1:0-497 GCF_000485595.1 Priapulus caudatus | reverse complement strand
GAGGAGGAGAGGGGGAGTGAGGCAAGAGGAGGAGAGAGGATGAGGAGAGGAGGGAGAGAGGAGGAGACCCAGGTTAGCGACGGAATCCACGCGCAGCACGTACTCCTGCCAAAAGACAATAATCAAATGTAATAAAATAATTAAATGACAAAAATTCCCAATACTGTATATGATTATAATACAGCATTAAAACTCACAACATCCTGAAGTCTGAGGCACATATACGCGCCCCGTGTTTCATATACGCTATGCTTTCATTATTGCGTGTGTCGACACAGCTAGTGGAATCACAAGGTACACGTATATGTGTATGTGGGTGTGTGTGTGTGTGTGTGTCTAGTAGTAATTTGTCAGCGTCCGTGCCACCTGACATACATATCACAAGTATGCGTGTTGTTAGAGGCAGATGCGTAGAATCGGATGCGTGGAATCGGTCAATAACACTTGCATCCCTTCGCGTGTATATTTCCACCACCTTCAAATTAAACAAGTGCCGC
>NW_014599660.1:0-497 GCF_000485595.1 Priapulus caudatus | reverse complement strand
GTGCGTGCGTACATTGCACGCACATACTCGTACCTGAGTGTGTGCGTGCGGACCTGAGTATGTGCGTGCGTACCCGAGTATGTGCGTGCGTGCCTGAGTATGTGCGTGCGGACCATACTCAGTGCCTGAGTATGTGCGTGCGTGCATACTCAGGTGCGTGCTTACATGAGTATGTGCATGTACTCAGGTACGCACTACGCACGCAAGCACGCACGCACTCATGTAAGCACGCACATACTCAGGATGTAAGCACGCACGCACTCAGGTACGCACGCACATACTCATGTACGCACATACTCAGGCACGCACGCACATACTCGGGTACGCACGCACATACTCAGGTCCGCCACGCACTCAGGCACGCGTGCTTACATGAGTATGTGCGTGCGTACCTGAGTGCGTGCGTACTTACATGAGTATGTGCGTGCGTACCTGAGTGCGTGCGTGCTTACATGAGTATGTGCGTGCGGACCTGAGTATGTGCGTGCGTGCCTGAG
>NW_014599659.1:0-497 GCF_000485595.1 Priapulus caudatus | reverse complement strand
CAACTCAAGCACAGAATCATAGGCTTGACCACCTAATACGATATATAAGTAACCTTGCAAATTTTGTTTATCATAGATGGACGCGGCCGAAAAAACTTTGTCACGCTGGAGATCACGCGGATCATTACCCAACACGGGGAAGTGTTGTTCTTTGTCGAGAAATTGTTGTACTGGCACGAGGTCGATAGTCTGCCGTTTTACCACGCCTTCAGGCGCTGAGTAGGCCAAAAGCTTACCCTGGGTATCAACCAAGTACACTTCAATCAACGGATTCACTAACATCAAACCCATAAACACCGACTGCATGGCTTCATGATTAACCTGAGTGTTAATCATCAGATTTTTTTCTTTGACGATATTGTCGGCCAACTCAAGATTAGTTCGTTGATTGAGCTCTTGTAAAAACATCGGCGTTTTCCACAGAGCAAAACCTATAAAACTGGCTGACATCAGCAATAACAACGCAAACAAGGTGACAATGAGTTTGCTGGAAAGGC
>NW_014599658.1:0-497 GCF_000485595.1 Priapulus caudatus | reverse complement strand
GCCATGATGTTCGAGACCGCGTTCAAGTAAGCGCCTCGATGATGATAGACAACGCCCTTGGGATTACCGGTGGTACCCGAGGTGTAGTTTAGACTGATTGCCTGCCATTCATCTTCGGGCAATGACCACTCAAAGTCGGCATCGCCTTCTTTAAGGAAGTCTTCGTATTCAATTTCGCCAATGGACATGCTGATGGTTTGGCCGTTCTCAAATGTGGCATCGTCAACATCGATGATCAATACATCATTATCCCAGCGTGATAGCGCATTTTTGATCAAGCCGGCATATTCAGGATCCACCAAAATAGCTTTGGCTTCACCGTGTTGCAGCATAAAGGCCAGAACCTCAGCGTCGAGTCGATAGTTAAGCGCATGCAAGATAATACCGGCCATAGGGATACCGAAATGTGCTTCGTACATGGCTGGAATGTTCGGCAACATGGTGGCGACAGTATCACCGGGGACGATGCCACGCTTTCTCAACGCCGAGGCCAGACG
>NW_014599657.1:0-497 GCF_000485595.1 Priapulus caudatus | reverse complement strand
CTCTCTCTCGCTATCTCTTTCTCTTGGTTGTTCTTTCTCTCTCTAAACCTCTTGCTTTCTCTAATATATGACGTCACTGTGGATGGCTATCACTATGTATGAACGTCACTGTGGATGGTATCACTGTGGATGGTATCACTATGTATGACGTCACTGTGGATGGCATCACTATTTATGACGTCACTGTGGATGGCTTCACTATGTATGACGTCACTGTGGATGGCATCACTATGTATGACGTCACTGTGGATGGCTTCACTGTGGGTGGCATCACTATGTATGACGTCACTGCGGATGCTTCACTATGTATGACGTCACTGTGGATGGCTGCATGCGGACGTGATGTGAGCGAGGATGCAGATGATGAGGATGATGAGGAGGATGAGGATGCTGTGGATGATGAGGATGCTGTGGAGGATGAGGATGCTATGGAGAATGAGGAGACTGCGGATGATGAGGAGCATGGGGATGATGAGGATGCTGCGGATGATGAGGAT
>NW_014599656.1:0-497 GCF_000485595.1 Priapulus caudatus | reverse complement strand
ATTTGCATCGCAATTAGTTAATGAGAATGTAAAACCAGCTAGAGCACAAGTTTTAATAACAAAACCAATTGTGAACTTGCCAATAAAAGGTACATTTCATTTAGATAGAGGCTATTATTATTTCCGAAATATTAATAACAGGCTTTTACTTGGAGGCGGAAGAAATTTAGCTTTTGAAGCTGAAGAAACAACAGAAATGACGGAAACCGATCTAATTCAAAATCATTTGGAACAGTTACTAAAAACGACTATTTTACCTAATATTCCTTTTGAAATCGATTATAAGTGGAGTGGTATAATGGGTGTTGGAAACCAGAAAAAAGCAATTGTAAAACAACTTTCAAATCATGTATTTTGTGGTGTTCGTTTAGGTGGAATGGGAATTGCTATTGGCAGTATTGTTGGAAAAGAACTCGCTCAATTATTAGATTAATATGTTAAAAAAACTATTCAAATTAATTTTTAAATGCATCATGTGGATGATTATTTTATCCTTC
>NW_014599655.1:0-497 GCF_000485595.1 Priapulus caudatus | reverse complement strand
ATAGGATGCTTCAAATGCTTCCTTGCCTATTTTACGCACCAAGGAGTCAGGATCTTCCCCTTCAGGCAAAAACAAAAACCGTATTTCTTTAAGCCATCAACCATAACTTCTAGTGCATTTTCCAAAGCGCGCCACGCCGCTTCTTTGCCTGCTCGATCACCATCAAAGCAAAAAATAACTTCCTCTACCGTACGAAACAGTTGTTGGATATGTTCTTTAGTAGTCGCTGTCCCCAAGGTAGCTACCGCATAACTAACTCCAAACTGAGCTAGAGCTATCACATCCATATAACCTTCAACAACAATAATGCGTTCTAGCTTACGCGTTGCTTCACGTGCTTCATAAAAGCCATAGAGTTCTGAACCTTTATGGAATAACTCTGTTTCTGGTGAATTGATATACTTAGGCTTTTCATCCCCCATTACCCGTCCGCCAAAACCAATTACTTGTCCTTTGCGGTTACGAATAGGGAACATGATGCGGTCACGATACCGATC
>NW_014599654.1:0-497 GCF_000485595.1 Priapulus caudatus | reverse complement strand
CCCGTTCCACCCCCTTTATGCCACGTTCCCACACCCGTCCCCTGTATGCCACGTTCCCACACCCACCCCCTGTATGCCACGTTCCCCACCCACCTCTTGTATACCACGTCCCCCACCCACCCTCTTTGTGCCACGAATCCCCACCCACCCCCTGTATGTTGCGTTCCCCACCCACCCCCTGTATGCCACGTTTCCCTACCCACCCCCTGTATGCCACGTCCCCCACCCACCCCCTGTATAGCCACGTTCCCCACCCACCCTCTTTATACCATATCCCCCTCCCACACCCTGTATACCACGTCTTCCCTCCCACTCCCTGTATGCCATGTTCCCCCACCCAACCCCTGTATGCCACGTTCCTTACCCACCCCCTGTATACCACGTCCCCCACCCACCCCCTTTGTGCCACGAACCCCCACCCACCCCCTGTATGTTGCGTTCCCCACCCACCCACCTGTATGCCACGTTCCCCCACCCACCCCACTGTATGCCACGTT
>NW_014599653.1:0-497 GCF_000485595.1 Priapulus caudatus | reverse complement strand
GTTGCTAAGTTAAGAGAAACGCACGCGCCTAAAAGAATTGCAGTTTTACTTGAAGGCGAAAGTTTATTTAATGATGCTACCGCAATCGTTCTTTTGGTTTGTTTTATCAATCGCAACAGCGACATCGACGGGTGCCGATGTGCAAAGTGCTGAGCTTGTTTATTCGGGATTAGATGTTGTATGGAAATTTCTTGTCATCTTTGTTGGTGGAATATTTGTTGGCGCAATCTTTGGTGCGGTATTCGGTTTCATCAATAGAATATTCAACCAAGCTGTATTAACAGGTATTATGAGTGTGGTCGTTGCCTATGGTTCTTATTTGTTAGCCGAACATTTGATGGTGTCGGGTGTGATGTCGACTTTATTCGCTGCTTTAAGTTTTTCAATCTTGAGTAATAAACAAAACCAGCCAGAGCCTGAGAAACTAAAAATACAACATAAGTATTTATGGGGCGTGTTATCGCATGTAGCTAATGTCAGTGTGTTTTTGGTTATGG
>NW_014599652.1:0-497 GCF_000485595.1 Priapulus caudatus | reverse complement strand
CACGCACACGCACACGCACACACAGACACAGACAGACACACACACACACACACACACACACGCACACACACGCACACGCACGCACACGCACACACATATGTATAAATATATATATATATATATATGCGGAGAAGATTGAGCGAGCGATGCGCGATCGCGCTTACCATATGGTCCGCTGTAGATATGTGTGTGTGTGCGTGCATGCGTGCGTGCGTTTGTGAAGAGGTTGAGCGCGGAGGAGAGAACAACAGAAGGGAAGCAGCGTCATCAAGCGCAATGATTGAGGGGTCGGACGCGCGTAAATGGCGGACGATTCAGGTTTTACGCACGCGTGCTGAAGTTAACGGTGTCGCGTCGCCGACGTGTCGCGTGATGACGGTTAGCGGTGTCGCGTCGCCGACGTGTCGCGTGCTGACGTTAGCGGTGTCACGTCGCCGACGTGTCGCGTGCTGACGTTAGCGGTGTCGCGTCGCCGACGTGTCGCGTCACCGACGTGT
>NW_014599651.1:0-497 GCF_000485595.1 Priapulus caudatus | reverse complement strand
GATATATATCAGGAGTAGATAATAGGGATCTATCCCTATTATCTACTCCTGATATATATATATATATATATATTCTATATAGATTCTAATGACAATTTTTATTATTAGGACACAAACGGGTGGGAGTTTCCAGCTTATAGCGTATCACAATTTCACATATATCCAGGGGTAAAATCACCTGTGCAATCATTACACCTGCTATAAATATTGTTTGCAAATTGCGGTTGTCAATAGCAAGATAACAACAACAACAAGTCGCAACATTAATAACGGTCAACAAATTACAAAGTGACACGTAAAGGATACGATGTAGTCGTATGTACTGCAGGAGCGATACGGTCGGATCAATAGTCCCATCCGTTATCTTAAAAAACACACGCATGACTATGTGTAAGATACGCGATACAGCGTGACGTTGCAAATAATACATATTTTTAAAAATACGTTGCCCATCCTATCTATAGAGTTTATCATGATGTTTACATCCTGACATACTA
>NW_014599650.1:0-497 GCF_000485595.1 Priapulus caudatus | reverse complement strand
TAATACTAATACTAATTATTAATACTAATACTAACACAACTAAATACTAATACTACTACGTCGCAGCATCGCTACTTCACTGTGGTGGCACTGCTCTGTTACAGGTCCCTTGTCATACTAATATACATAGATGTGGCGCGGGCATATCGGCCATGTTTCGCCCAAAAGAAATGTAGAGTTTAATGATCAACCGAAATAGCGTGGCCAGCAGGTTATTGTTACCAGTAAATAGTGTCTTGGTGACAACTATGCCCGCCGTTTTAATATAAATATATTTGCATCTATTTATGACCATTTCTTGTTTAGTTTTACCGTCAACCATTGTATTTCTATTTCGCTGTTGTTGACAAAGTCATGTTCATGTTGAATATGTATCTCTGAAATATTTTTTACTTTGTATATATATATATTATATTAAATATATATACAGAGCTATATATCTAGATATAAAAATTATATCAGTATATATATATATATATATATATATATATATAATT
>NW_014599649.1:0-497 GCF_000485595.1 Priapulus caudatus | reverse complement strand
CTCTCTCTCTCTCTCTCTCTCTCTCTCTCTCTCTCCTCCTCTCTCTCTCTCTCTCTCTCCCTCTCTCTCTCTCTCTGTCTCGCTCTCGCTCTCTCTCGCTCTCTCTCGCTCTCTCTCTCTCTCACTCTCTCTCGCTCTCTCTCTATCTCCCTCTCTTTCAAGCAGTGCCGCACGCAAGTTTCCCGACTTCGCTTCACCACTGCAGACGGTTAGCTCTAGCTATGTAGGCGGCATCTTACAGTAAAAGGCAATGTAGACTTAACACATGACTGCGTCTGTGATGAGGCGGCCATGCACAATAGTCTCCTCACCTTGGCGATGGTATGGCCGCTATCGGCGCGTATATATATGGACAACGAATGTTTATATCCGTGCGTGCTTTGATTTTTTATTATATCTATATATCTATATCTATATATCAAGAGCTCATAATAGAGATCTCTATTATGAGCTATTAATATATATATATATATATATATATATATATATATATATAT
>NW_014599648.1:0-497 GCF_000485595.1 Priapulus caudatus | reverse complement strand
CTCTCTCTCTCTCTCTCTCTCTCTCTCTCTCTCTCTCTCTCTCTCGATCTCTCTCGAGCTCGCAAAAACATTGAGCGCTAACGTACATCCGCCTGCCTGTCACGCTGCGCAGTCCGATGACGTCACTAGCTGCGCATTGCGGTCGCACGCACGCAACCCACCACTCACGCGCACCCACAACTCACACGCACGCACGCACGAACGCACGCACGCACGCACGCCGGGCGGCTCTGCTGGAGGCCTAGCCGCAAAAACAAAAGAACGCTCGCGCACGTGATCGGATGAACGACGGCCCACCTCGTCGGTCGGTGGTCGGGTGCGGACGATGGTCGGGTGCGGTCGGTGGTCGGGTGCGGACGGTGGTCGGGTGCGGACGGTGGTCGGGTGCGGACGGTGGTCGGGTGCGGCGGTGGTCGGGTGCGGTCGGTGGTCGGGTGCGGTCGGTGGTCGGGTGCGGACGGTGGTCGGGTGCGGTCGGTGGTCGGGTGCGGACGGTG
>NW_014599647.1:0-497 GCF_000485595.1 Priapulus caudatus | reverse complement strand
AACGCAGCAGCAGAAGCAGAAGCAGCAGCAGCATCAGAAGGAGCAGCAGCAGCAACAGAAGCAACAGCAGCAACAGAAGTAGCACCATAACCAGCAACAGCAGCAGCAAATGCACGCGCGCGCGCGCGCGTGTGTGTGTGTGTGTGTGGTCGGCCATTCACAGCTGTAGCATCTGCTACTGCTGTTGCTGCTGCTGCTGCTGCTGATGCTGCTGTGCCGTAACACGGTAGCTATCACTGGCAGCTCAATATGAACTCTGCGCGCGCGTGCATGCCGTAACACGGTAGCTATCACTGGCAGCTCAATATGAACTCTGCGCGCGCGTGCACGCGCGCATGCCGTAACACGGTAGCTATCACTGGCAGCTCAATATGAACTCTGCGCGCGCGTGCATGCCGTAACACGGTAGCTATCACTGGCAGCTCAATATGAACTCTGCGCGCGTGTGCATGCCGTAACACGGTTCACTGGATTGAAAAGCTGCCAGGTGATAGCTA
>NW_014599646.1:0-497 GCF_000485595.1 Priapulus caudatus | reverse complement strand
GGAGCCCACAATAAAGCAGTAAATAACATAAATAAACTAACGATGATTACGCTAATCGCCAGTGATTCAATATACGGTTGTTTTGTTGTAAAGCTTATTAAAACACTGCTCATGCATAAAAAGATAACTAACAAAACAACAAGAAATCCACGGATAAAGTCGACTTGTTTTGTTGTTGTGTCCCGCACAGGAATAAAAAGTAAGAATAAGGGCAATAGTAAAATGCCGTTATTAAATAATGGCTGCATAGATGATGAAAGTGCAGCAAGTTTGAAAAGGGTGGGGGTAGTGATTAGCACGAAGTCTAAAAATAAAATAATTACGGCAAACCCGTAAGCTGCGCGTGCAAACCCACGTGCAAAAATTCTTCCTGTTAGCAGCGTGAGCAATAGTAATGACCAAAAAGCATTCAGCCAAGGATTAAAAAAGTAGATGTAAGCTACAACTAGCGCTACAACAACAACCAGTTGTTTTAAGCCAAAGTTGGATTGTTGGTT
>NW_014599645.1:0-497 GCF_000485595.1 Priapulus caudatus | reverse complement strand
TGCGCCGGTCCCAGCCCTTCACGGCGCCCGCCGCGAGCGAGAGCGACGGGTGCGCGACCACGCGCTTCGGATCGAAGAACGTGATCTGGCCCAAACCGTCGCACTCGGGGCACGCGCCCATCGGGTTGTTGAACGAGAAGAGGCGCGGCTCCAGCTCCGGCAACGAATACGAGCAGATCGGGCAGGCGAACTTCGAGCTGAAGAGATGCTCGCGGCTGGTGTCCATTTCGAGCGCGACGGCGCGGCCGTCGGCCAGACGCAGCGCGGTTTCGAACGACTCCGCGAGGCGCTGCTTCATGTCGGGGCGCACCTTCAGGCGGTCCACCACGACGTCGATGGTGTGGCGCTCGCTCTTCTTGAGCTTGGGCAGCGACTCCACCTCGTAGATCTTCGCTTCCCCTTCGTTGGCCGTGCCGCCGCCCGAGCGCACCCGAAAGCGCACGAAACCCTGCGCCTGCATGTCGTCGAAGAGCTCGGCGTGCTCGCCCTTGCGGTCC
>NW_014599644.1:0-497 GCF_000485595.1 Priapulus caudatus | reverse complement strand
CTCTTCTCCCTTCTCCCTCTCTCTCTCCTTCAGTCTCCCCTCACATATTTTCGCTCCGTAACATCCTCCTCACTCACTTGAACACTTCTTGTAGCTATAGTTATCGTGTCCGTAGTAGCCTGCCGGACAGACGGACATGCAGACTCCTGTCTGACGCATGCCGCCGCGGTGCAGGTACATGTAGTAGTGCGGCTTGCATGAGACGCAGCCGTTAAACGTCGAGCAGGTGACGCAGCCCCGCGGGCAGTGACGTTGACCGACTGACACTGCAAAAGACGCAAGCCAGCGGAGAGTTGTTAACACGAGACTCTCTATGCTTCTCCCTCGCATGCTCTGTCCGATCTCTCCACTCGCGCGCATGCACGCACGCACGCACGCACGCACGCACGCACGCACGCACGCACGCACGCACGCACGAACGAACGCACGAACGCACGCACGCACGCACGCACACACACACACACACACACACACACACACTATTTTCTTCTCTAGTT
>NW_014599643.1:0-497 GCF_000485595.1 Priapulus caudatus | reverse complement strand
GAGAGAGAGAGAGGGGGGGGGACCCGGGTGCTATCGTTTGCGGGGCACGTTAGTTGCACGTTAGTTGCACTCTAGTTGCACGTTAGTTAATAACCATGTGCCGCTGTCAAACTTGCACTAAGCCCGTGAAACTGCCTATATGCGGCACGTTTATTACCGCCCGCGTCTCCCGACAAAAAAAATTGTCGCCATGTCTTCGTCACCGTGTGACGCCAGGGTGACGCCAGCCAGCAAGTCGTGCTGCTGTCCTGTAAAATATGCATGGTTCCCCGATGGTTGAACAAGAAATGCAACTGTTTGCTTATATATCTGATACTTACTATATCGGAGACTAACGGTTTGTAGGCCCCCTGCTATTTATTCTGGCGACCCAGTTTCGGTTTCTGAATAGGGTATAAGGCCACCACACACACTATCTCTTTCTCTCTCTTTGTGCGTGCGTGCGTGCGTGCGTGTGCGCGCGCGTGTGTGTGTGTGTGCGTGCGTGCGTGTGCGTG
>NW_014599642.1:0-497 GCF_000485595.1 Priapulus caudatus | reverse complement strand
CTCTCTCTCTCCTCTCGTTCCAATTCCCTCTCTTCTTCTTTCCTCTCTCTTTCCCTTACCCTTTCTCCAATTCCTCCTGCTCTCCCTCCCCATTCCCCTGACCCTCCCTCTCTGCACTTATCCCTCTCTCCCTCCCCCTCCCGGCGGCGGTGCGTGTCTGCGTGAGGCTAGAGGGGAGCTACCGGACCCCAGCGAACTGTTGCTCCCTCTCTTCCCCCTCCCTCCCCTCCCTCCCTCACCCTCCCTCGTCCTCCCCCTCCCCCTGACCCTCCCTTACCGGCGGAATGCTGTGGCGGCGGTGGCGGTGCGTGTCTGCGTGAGGCTAGAGGGGAGCTACCGGACCCCAGCGAACTGTTGCTCCCTCTCTCACCCTCCCTCACTCCCTCACCCTCCCACCCCTGACCTCCTTACCGGCGGAATGCTGTGGCGGCGGCGGCGGTGCGTGTCTGCGTGAGGCTAGAGGGGAGCTACCGGACCCCAGCGAACTGTTGCTCCCT
>NW_014599641.1:0-497 GCF_000485595.1 Priapulus caudatus | reverse complement strand
CACACACACACACACACACACACTTACACGCACACACACACGCATGCACACACGCACGCACGCACGCACGCACGCACAGGCGCACGCACGCACGCACGCACGCACGCGCGCACGCGCGCACGCACACACGCAGCTGCGGGTGCCTTCCTCCTTCATCAACGAATGTCAATGAAGCTGAGGTGCATTGTGCTTTTGTTCTCGCTGAAGTCGTGCGTAAACAGCCGATTTCAAAGGAGAAATTACGGCCGTAAATCGGAGCCGACGCAGCCTGGACGTCTAATCACGACGGGCAATGCTAGCAGGCAGGCAGGAAGGGGGCGCAGGGGGAGTTTGTGCGACGTGTGCAGTACGGAGGAGACAGCAGGGCCGCCTGCATGCCCTGGCATGGATGGGAGCGATAAGGTAGAGGCCCACGCTGGACGTAATCAAGTACCGGAGAGTAGGCCGGCAATGGTCGCGCGCTCCAGCGGCGGAGGAAATGCGGCCAAGGCGAAATT
>NW_014599640.1:0-497 GCF_000485595.1 Priapulus caudatus | reverse complement strand
GCGAAACTTGGCTTGATGAAATTAAAGAGCAACAAGTCTTGATCAGCACAGAAGGTGAATGTGTTGGTAAAGTTAACGGCTTAACGGTGTTAGAAATTGGTGATAGCGTTTTTGGCACACCTGCGCGTATCACCGCAACGGTTTATGCGGGCAGTCAAGGGGTGACAGATATTGAACGTGAAGTTGATTTAGGTAAATCTATTCATTCAAAAGGGGTGCTGTTATTAACGGGATATTTAGGCCATAAATATGGGCAAGGTTTTCCGGTAGCTATTTCGGCTAATATTGCAATTGAACAATCTTATGGGCATATTGACGGAGATAGCGCCTCAATGGCCGAACTTTGTGTGTTAATATCTGCAATCACCTTATTGCCAATAGATCAAAGTTTAGCAATCACAGGGTCGATTAATCAACATGGTGAAGTGCAATCTATTGGTGGTGCCAATGAAAAAATTGAAGGCTTCTTTCAGCTTTGTAAAGATAAAGGCTTAACG
>NW_014599639.1:0-497 GCF_000485595.1 Priapulus caudatus | reverse complement strand
AGAGAGAGAGAATCTCTCTCTCTCTCTCTCTCTCTCTCTCTCTCTCTCTCTCTCTCTCTCTCTCTCTCTCTCTCTCTCTCTCTCTCTCTCTCTCTCTCTCTCTCTCTCTCTCTCTCTCTCTCTCTCTCTCTCTCTCCGCATTTATAAACATCACATCGTTTATATCAGCGTAATCTCTTCTAAACAAATATACATTCATGCATGTCTGTATACATATATATTTGAATGCAAATAATAAGCACATGGAAGCATACTACGAGGAGAAACTCTATTATTCACTAATGATTTTATTATGAATTCAAGCCTAAATTTAAAACAACAATCAAATTTAAACCTATAATCAACAAGATAACAAAACAGAATAAAAACCGCGATAAAAATACGAAAAACCAGGTGCTATACTCGTATATTATACACTCTTGGTATAAGTATATACACTCTACGTATATTTATGTATATATATATATATATATATATATATATAAGAAGAGAGAGAG
>NW_014599638.1:0-497 GCF_000485595.1 Priapulus caudatus | reverse complement strand
CGCACAAAGGTGTTTATCATGTACTTCTGATACTTCCTACACGTGTCACGGTGTGTACATCTTTATGCTTTCAATACAACCACGGCTCACGCGTTCTTTTATTTGGAGTCGCTGTTCAATCAAGCAATCATTGATCAACCAAACAATCAATAAATCAATCATTATAATCAATCATTCAAATTTCAATCCCCATGTCTATCCCTGAAGCGCATGACTTCGCCGATTTCAGCTTGAAAACCCGCATCTCGTCTCTTTAGAAGATGCGTTTTTTCGCCGCTATGAAGAAGACGGTTTTTTGCGTCTCCTAACCCCGGGGAAAAAAACAGCATCGAGGCATCGCTCGGCTAAGCACCGCTTAAGTTGTTAGTGTTATTCCCTATTCATTATAGTGTGTCTCCTTATTCATGTTACGGCCAATGTTCGCTACTCCGCCGCTTTGTTGCCCACAAAAAACGCGCGTAAAAAACGGGTAGGTCACGTCTGTATATATATATATA
>NW_014599637.1:0-497 GCF_000485595.1 Priapulus caudatus | reverse complement strand
TTTATGTCGGTGATGTCGCGCGAGCAAATGTTGCTGCTTTAAACAGCGATCTGTGCGGTGCCTGCAATATTGCAACGGGCGTACAAACCACCCTGCTTGACCTGATCGAGGTATTGACGGATATAACGGGCAATCGCTGCGATGTCACGCATTTACCGCCCCGTGAGGGAGATATCGTCCATTCATTAGCAAATCCACATAAGATGAATGCTGAATTAGGCGTTACGGCGAAAACTGAAATTCGTTTGGGATTATCTCAGCTACTGGAATATTCTAACCCGACTTACTCGTAAGGTGACAATACCGGCGAGCCGATTTCACCTTCTTTGATACTCGTCAGTTGCGCATCACGCATGAAGTTATATTTCCTTTTACTGAGCTGACGGGCTTTATCAGGATCTTTAATAATCGTAGCGCGGATAAATACCAGCAAGTTTTGCTTCACCGTTTTGGTGTCACTCGAACGAAATAAAGCGCCTAAAACTGGTATATCTCCC
>NW_014599636.1:0-497 GCF_000485595.1 Priapulus caudatus | reverse complement strand
CTTTAAGTCTTTACATTCAGCAGTTTACCAAACGAGGCACAAACACAACCGTGTGCAAGGGAGAACCTTCCTGTCGCACACTAGTATACTGTGATACAGAACACCAACGTGAACGGTCCCATCTCTACCACATTAGCTATATATATATAAGTAGAGCCTATATTTAGATCCATCAGCTGAGACGGTATGTGTACACACAGACGGCGTTTAGACTATATGCCCTCTCCGAGCAGCAATAAACGCTCGCACAGCTAGCTTATCTTGTTAACGGAAGCGGGAGCATCTAGGGTACGTAGGGGGGGCCTACACATGCAAGCGCTTTTCTCACTTTTAAGAAATTAATAAATTTACAGAACGAACTGTACGCAACGTTTCGCTGACGTTGTGTGATTCGTTTTTGGATCCTGCCGCTCATCCACGCTGTATGTCACAGAATGCGCTTGGCAGCTATCGTTATCGCACGAAGGGTCGTTGTCGTATAGGGTACTACATATATG
>NW_014599635.1:0-497 GCF_000485595.1 Priapulus caudatus | reverse complement strand
GCGTTTCAACATTGCTACACCATGTGGGTGGTCACATACGTGCCGCATACATGCACTCAGCATAACCTATCATCGCATCTACACCATCATTCAGGTCAGTACGCACCTGCAGTCTGCGTGGTTCCGTATCGGTCAGCGTCGGTGGACGCTACTGTGTCGGCCATCGCTAGCAGGTGCATCTGATCAAGGCTGGTCAAGCCCGGCAGCAGCGTGTGCGTCAGGTACTTGGTGAGGAGTTGCACCTGTCACGCGCGCGCGGAAGACACAACGATCACACGTTACGATGACGCACGAAAAAAATAAAGATTGCAAACGATGAATTCGTTGCAGAAATGGCTGGCTGACTGACTGGCTGACTAGCTGGCAGCCTCTGGCTGGCTGGCTGACTAGCTGGCTGGCTGACTGAATGGCTAGCTGGCTGGCAGGCTGGCTGGCTGACTGACTGGCTGGCTGGCTGGCTGGCTGACTGGCTGGCTGACTGGCTGGCTGGCTGACTG
>NW_014599634.1:0-497 GCF_000485595.1 Priapulus caudatus | reverse complement strand
CACAAACAATACAACACGCGCGCACGCACGCACGCACGCACGCACGCACGCGCACCGTCGTTATCTGTGCTTCTGTGACGCTGGCCTATATATATATATATGGAGTGAGCATTGGTCTGCGTCTACCAGGTTCTCACATTCACACATACAGAGCTGTCGACGCTGCGTGTAAGCCTAACTATATATACGTTTGTATTCGTCTATATATGTGCTGTAACATCGCCCCTACATGTAATGTGTGTTTGTATTCGTCTATATATATGTGCTGTAACATCGCCCCTACATGTAATGTGTGTTTGCATTCAGTTCTCCCGTGCGTCACGCGCTATCGTCTCTCGCGTGCGTTATGGTGCGCTCACGTGTACTCTAACCTCTGCTATGATCGGCGACCATGTGTGTGTGTGTGTGTGTGTGTGTGTGTGTGTGCGTGCGTGCGTGCGTGCGTGTGTGCGTGTGCGTGGGCGTGTGCGTGCGTGCGTGCGTGCGTGCGTGCGTGC
>NW_014599633.1:0-497 GCF_000485595.1 Priapulus caudatus | reverse complement strand
ACAAACAAACAAACAAACAAACAAACAAACACACACATGCACTTCTCCGGTGCATGCTCTTCTACGATTTCGCTGAACGCGTCACACGAACGTTTTTTGCGGTCGTGGCAGCTGCGGCTCACAGCTTATACACGCTAATATCTATCTATAGCGTTGACCGCCATCCGACTTCGCCTGCGTAATCGCACCCATTAGCTGTAGCGTGTTATCGAGGCGGCTAATAACCGACGTGAATATTAAGTGATCAGTCGTGCATTTGACGTTCACGGATGCGCTGAAACATAGGCCGTCATTACGCTGATCATGCATGGCGACATTGTGTCGTCGTGGGTTTGAACAATGAGGCGATCGGTGGCGTGCGGGGCTGTTATTGATTCAGGCGTTCATGTGATTTTCGTTACGAAGGTATCGCTCACTATTCATTATAGTGCGCTTATTTCGCGCACTCTCTCTCTCTCTTTCTCTCTCTCTTCTCTTTCTATCTCTCTCTCTCTCTC
>NW_014599632.1:0-497 GCF_000485595.1 Priapulus caudatus | reverse complement strand
CTCTCTCTCTCTCTCTCTCTCTCTCTCTCTCTCCCTCGTTCTCTCTCTCTTTCTATTTCTCTTTCTCTCTCCCTCTCTCTTTCCCTTTCTCTCTTTCTCTTTCGCTCTCTCTCTCTTTCTCTCTCTGTCTCAGTTTTCTCTCTCTCTGTCGTTCTCCATACAGTTGACTGGGTAGAGTGACGTCTGGGTGTCACAAACGTTACCATGCGCGACGTATGACCGACAGCGCTGTGTTGTGCAGGCAGCACAGATAGTGTGACTACCTCCACATGTCACATCAGGAACACTTCTTAATTACACGGCCTAAGTACACTGCTTAGAGGAAACAGAACCCCACACTGTCTAAACCTGTCACTGCCACCACACCTGTGTAAAATCCTCTCACAGACAGGACACTGACTAAGTGTCACAGACAGTACACCGTCTTAAAGTGTCACCGGCAGTACCCTGTCTAAATGTGTCACAAACAACACCCTGACTAAGTGTCACAGACAGTA
>NW_014599631.1:0-497 GCF_000485595.1 Priapulus caudatus | reverse complement strand
CCCGTTGACTGGGAGCGCTTCAAAGGAACACATTGGACTACCCCGCGAATACCACTATTACAAAACAAAGGTTTACTGCACTAGGTAATAAATTGGTTGTTGTTCCGCACGACTTTAAGGTAAACGCACGTGTTGCTGCTATTATGAAAAAGCGTGCGCAAATGGCGGCAGGAGAAATTCCTGCAGATTGGGGATTTGGTGAAAACCTCGCCTACGCAGCCTTAGTTCAGGAAGGTTTCCCCGTACGTCTATCAGGAGAAGACTGCGGTCGTGGCACTTTCTTCCATCGTCATGCTGTCTTGCATGAACAGACAACGGGTATCAACTATATTCCTTTAGAGCACATTTCTGAAGACCAGGAATCCTTTGTTGTTATCGACTCCTTATTATCCGAAGAAGCGGTACTGGCATTTGAGTACGGTTACGCTACCACCGAAGCAGACAAACTCGTGATTTGGGAAGCACAGTTTGGAGATTTCGCCAACGGCGCACAAATG
>NW_014599630.1:0-497 GCF_000485595.1 Priapulus caudatus | reverse complement strand
CTCTTTCTCTACTCCCGCCTCCACCCTCTACCCACACCCGCCAAGACCGTTCACCACGATTAACACTGAAACGAATTCAATCAATGACAGTGAGGATGTCGGTGCCCCCGGGACACGCCGGGGAAGGGGAGGGTACGGGCAAGGAGGGGACACGCCGGGGAAGGGGAGGGTACGGGCAGGGAGGGGACACGCCGGGGAAGGGGAGGGTACGGGCAGGGATAGGAAATGCAGGAAGAGGGGAGGGTACGGGCAAGAAGAAGAGAGGGGAAGAGAGGAAGTAACAGGCACGCGTGACACATACCGGGGGAGAGGGAACAGTGTAGGACCAGCAGCAGGAGGTGCTAAAGAGGATGATGACGGTAGGGATGGGACCCACGCTGCGGGATGAAGAGGCGATGGTGCCGGGAAGAGACGATGATGATGATGATGATGATGATGATGATGATGATGATGATGATGATGATGATGATGATCAGGGGCAGGGCATACCGGGGAAA
>NW_014599629.1:0-497 GCF_000485595.1 Priapulus caudatus | reverse complement strand
GTTCCAGTTGCTTTCCATCTATTTTGTTCTTACATTTCATCTTCTCTGTTCGCCTCTCATAAACTATCGTCCTGCACCTCATCTCCCTTTCCCCCTCCCCCTCCATTTCTTCGTCCCTCCCTCATATCCTCCAGCCCTCCCCTCTCTCTCTCCCTGTTTCTTTAATCTCCTTCGACCTTTCTACGCAGAACCATCCTCTCTGTTAGTCTTCTTTTATCTTCATCACGTCATACCTAGTTTGAGAACAACTCGGTAGGGGGCAGCATAAGCGAAACGCGTTCGCGGAGCGTCGTGCTGGGAGATTGCGTCTCATAAAATTCGCGCCTCAATATTTCTGTACAAATTTTGTAACTAGCGCTGACGTCACGCTGGTCGACCACCTGATTCACAACACTCATGATTGCGCAGTTACATCTATAGCGTAGAAACCGCATGTGTGTGTGTGGTGTGTTGTGTAGCGTGTGTGTGCTGTGTGCGTCGCGACGCGTGCTCTTTTC
>NW_014599628.1:0-497 GCF_000485595.1 Priapulus caudatus | reverse complement strand
CCCATCTCTGCGAGTGGATCAGTTACTCGTTTCATTGGACGTTTTGATAAAGAAGTGTCGCCGCTAAGCTCTAGATCAAAATCTTGACCTGATAACAAACCCGCTAACAAACGCATAGAGGTACCCGAGTTACCAACATCTATAGTGTGTGCTGGCTTTTTCAAACCGCGCATACCAACACCATGTATTGTCACCTTGCCTTCTACTGGCCCTTCAATCTCTACACCCATCGCTTGGAAAGCACGCAGCGTATTTAAGCTATCTTCGCCTTCAAGAAAACCGCTGATGTTACTAACGCCTTCTGCCAAGGAACCAAACATAATAGAGCGATGAGAAATAGACTTATCACCGGGAACGCGTAAGGCACCTTGTAGGTTGGTTTTATTGAGACCACCTTGTACTATGAATTTCATAAGATTTAGAGCTGTTATATTGAATAAACCATCACTATAAAAAGACGGTTATTGATTATTTAACTAGTGAGTAAATTTATCGCG
>NW_014599627.1:0-497 GCF_000485595.1 Priapulus caudatus | reverse complement strand
GATTCGGCGGTCTGCGTGTCGAAGATGACGCTCACCGCCTCGCGCCACGCGGAAAACTGCTGGTCGCGAGGCAAGCCGCTGGTATCGAACGCGGAATGAGGCAGGGAATTTGGCGTTGGGCTCATGGGCCACCTCGGTATGCGAAACGGCTAGGGGATGGGCATCCTCCACTCGACTACTGCGCTATCGGTTGCGCGCGCAAATTCTTTAGGGTACGCGCGGCAGGGAATTCGACTGGCGCGTGCGCAAGCCGGTGCTTCAGGCCTGGCGTGACGGCGCGCTTACGCACTCAGGCGCGCACCACCGTCACGCCGGCCGCCTCGATCGGCGCGGTGAGCTTCGCGTCCGTCGAACGCTCGACGACGATGGCCTGCGCCATGCCGACCGGACCGATGCAGTACGGCGACGCGGCGTTGAGCTTGGCGGCCGACGCCAATACGACCGTTTCAGCCGCGCGCGCGGCCAGCGCGCGCTTGACACAGGATTCCTCGAAATCG
>NW_014599626.1:0-497 GCF_000485595.1 Priapulus caudatus | reverse complement strand
TCCCACTTACAGAAGGTATCAACACTAATACGGGTTCATCCGCCACCTAAACAATTATTGGTAATCCCCTCATAGATACTTCCTACTTGGTGTTTCCCTTTTGCACTTTGCTTAGGCTTCCTGCGTTCCAAAATAAAGCCTAAATATGAGTCATGCCCCCTTCATGGCGGTTGCCATATAGCCAGTAAGTTAGGGCACCGCTATACTCTTCCCTAAGAACTCGATATTTCTTAGGTTTTGGCAACGAATAGTCTTTTCGCCACTTCATCGGTAGGTTCGCTTGCGCTCATCTCTCTTATTCGCACCTGACTGTTTTGCTCAGCCTTTTCTTCTATCGCTTCATGCCCCTTCGTTGCCAATGAACATCATAAAAGTGGTTTGATTAGTTTTCCTAATAACCCTAATCGGAAGACCTGCTTCCATCTTTATTTTAGTTACGGTGTCCTTTGACACCTCACAGCACACATCGAGTAGACGGCCCACCAGCGTTAACTGAT
>NW_014599625.1:0-497 GCF_000485595.1 Priapulus caudatus | reverse complement strand
CACACCCACACACACACAGACAACACACGCACACGCACGCACACACACACACACACACAACACACGCACACGCACGCACACGTACGCACGCACGCACGCACGCACACACACACGGCGACACTGTGAGTCATTCTTGTCACTACTACGAATATTACCTGCACTCGTGCTGCATTCGACTAAGCCGCCCGCGATTCCTGATTGACAGATCTCTTTCGGCCCCGATTTCGCATTACAGCTGCGTGCAGCGGCGCGGCGGCATTCTGTTAACCCCCACGGAGGGCCTGTTTACATATGAAAGGACCGCTTCAACAATAGCAAGACGCTGAGAGAAAGTGGAATCGAAAAAAAGGGAAAACCCAAGAGAGAGAAGGGGGAGAGGAGAGCGTGGGGTTCTCTCTCTTTCTTCCTCCCTAGCGAGAGAGAGAGGAAGTGAACGAGAGGAAGAGAAGAGAACGAGAAGAAGAGAGAGAGAGAGAGAGAGAGAGAGAGAGAGAGAG
>NW_014599624.1:0-497 GCF_000485595.1 Priapulus caudatus | reverse complement strand
CGTGCGAGCCTGTGTGTGCATGTGTGTCAATAGTATTTCTTATCGCATCAGTGCCGCCCAGCGCTATAATGCATTTGTTAATCTTAAATGGATTTGCGCCATATGCCGGAAGAACAATACCTGTTTGCTTAGCTACAGAACCATTTCAGAACCGAACCTATATTTATATGTTTGAAAAGATTGGAGTTAGTATGATCAGATGGCGCGATCTATTTTCAAAACAATATCCAATTATTCCAAAATGCATTCATCCGACGCCCTCTGCACTTTCAAACAAAATACTCGTATACTGGAACACGACAAATGTGTAGACACGGAAACATATGCCGTATTGTGCAAAATTTACGCGATCTAGGGCACATAATTTGTCGTTTTGCCTTTGGATATTGGTAATCTATCTTAGGTGAGGTAGCTATAAGAATATAACTCCAAGGCGCGCATAGCCCCACCAATTTTATAATTGGATACTTCTTCGATTTACACATGCACAGACACAG
>NW_014599623.1:0-497 GCF_000485595.1 Priapulus caudatus | reverse complement strand
TTTTCGTGGTAAGCAACCTTATGATCCAGAGTTGCAGACATTGGTTGTGCCACATACCACGGGCATTAATGACGATGCCTACTGGAAGAATTTCGACTGGAAGAGGGCAATTACAGCAGGCATGCTCAGTGCCGGTCAACCGTTCTCTGGGAAAGTTGATTTTATCAATACCAAATGTCATGGCCGATTACACACATGGTAGGTCCAGGTTTATTTAATAAAGCCTGGTGGTTCGAACCATGTACGTTGTGACATAAAGTGCAATCTTCACTGGCAGGATAGTGTTCCCATAAAAACGGACCGCGCTTCTCAGCATGACAGCTGTAACAGTTCTCGTTGATGCTGTACTGCTTCAATGATGAAGGCCCCGCTGCGCCATGTGCGTTATGGCAATCGCTGCAAATCACCTTATTTTCGCGTATTGGATGTGATGAGGAGCGGTATGTCTGTGAGCGGATATCCTGATGGCAACCGAAACATACTTCTGCTTGAGAGCT
>NW_014599622.1:0-498 GCF_000485595.1 Priapulus caudatus | reverse complement strand
CTCTCTCTCTCTCTCTCTCTCTCTCTCTCTCTCTCTCTCTCTCTCTCTCTCTCTCTCTCTCTCTCTCTCTCTCTCTCTCTCTCTCTCTCTGCTTCCCTGCCTGTCTGCCCACTTGCTCTTCCATACATTTATAATCAAGTATTATTTTCCTAATCGTTCAATCGTTAAATGCCAATGTCACGGGTTCGCTTTGCTCGCTTACGTGTACGCGTTCAGTAGTTCAGCTGCTCCGCATGCCTTCACAGAACCGAGATCTACAGCGAGGGGTCGAACCTGCGCTACGAGAGCATGCTCAGCATCACAAATGTACGCAGCGACGACATGGATGTTTACACATGTGTCGGCACCAACTCGCACGGCGCTGCGGAGGCATTCATTCAACTCACCGGTGTGTTTACAAACGGCTGAGAGAGTTTCCCCACTTTTTAATGACGTTGCGTTAGCTCTCCCTTGAGCACATTATCTTTACGAGCACGCTCTCTCTCTCTCTCTCTCTCT
>NW_014599621.1:0-498 GCF_000485595.1 Priapulus caudatus | reverse complement strand
TGAGGGGTTTAATAAAATCCTTTCTGAAATTATTGAATAGTTCAGTCTTTAGCTTCACGTCATGGTATTTTAAAGTTCTTGATCTGACTCTTCCATTTTAGTGTCACTGTCTTTTATCCACTTTTCGACAATTTTTACACCAATGAAACGGATCAAATACCATTTAACATTTTCAAGTGTTTTTTCTTCGAGAACGATGAACTTATCGCCTTCGATTAAGTATTGCTCGCTGATATCTTTTTGCGTAGGTGAGCTGTAAAGCCATGCTTTCTTTACTTGAACGATGCGCTCTTGCTTTGCGGGTTCTGTCGTCACTTCCTTTATTGAAGGCTGCTTTTTGGCGGTCTCGACAGTTTTGATAACGCTAATCCATTGACCGGCTTTACGCGCTTGCACATTACTATCGTACATCGCTTCAGCACGAATTGCAGGGAGATAATACTGACCGAGGTAAGACGCGTTTATTAGTATGCGGAAGGTTTTGCTTTGCTTGGCATT
>NW_014599620.1:0-498 GCF_000485595.1 Priapulus caudatus | reverse complement strand
CTCGCATTCACACACGCTCGCACTCACGCACGGACGCACGTCTCGCACGCACGCTTGCACGCACACACGCTCGCACGCACACTCGCACTCACACACGCTCGCATGCACGCACGCACGCTCGCACTCACACACGCACGCACGCACGCTCGCACGCACGCACGCTCGCACTCACACACGCACGTACGCACGCTCGCATGCACACACGCTCGCATGCACGCACGCACGCATGCTCACACTCACACATGCTCGCACTCACGCACGCTCGCACTCACACACGCACGCACACACGCTCGCACTCACACACGCACTCACGCACGCTCGCACTCACGCACGCTCGCACGCACGCACGCTCGCACTCACGCACGCACGCATGCTCGCACTCACACACACTTGCATGCACGCACGCACGCTCGCACTCACACATGCTCGCACGCCTGCTCGCTCGCACTCACGCACGCTCGCACTCACACACACACACACACGCTCTCATGCACTAAC
>NW_014599618.1:0-498 GCF_000485595.1 Priapulus caudatus | reverse complement strand
TGAAAAATGGCTGGCAGGGTTTATTCTTGGCGGGGCTTGCCCTATTGCTGTTCTTCAACTGGCGTTACACTTTCTGGGTTACGCTGGGTTTACCTATTTCCTTTCTGGGCGGATTGGCCGTGATGGTCATGTATGGTATCACCATCAATATGATATCAATGGTGGCTTTATTAATGGCTATCGGTATTTTAATGGACGATGCCATCGTGTTATCCGAAAGTATCGCGCACGAATACAATAGAGGTAAATCTCCTCTGGATGCGGCCATTGATGGTACGCAACGGGTGCTACGCGGCGTTTTTGCTTCTTTCCTCACCTCTGCCTTTCTATTTGGTAGTTTGTTGATGATGAAAGGTGAGATGGGACAAGTTCTAGGCGTCCTTCCTGTGGTGCTCTTGGCGGTATTGATTATCAGCTTAATTGAAGCAGCCCTAGTGCTACCGCATCATTTAAAGCACTCTCTGGAACACACGCATCACAAAGCACCGCCAAAATGGC
>NW_014599617.1:0-498 GCF_000485595.1 Priapulus caudatus | reverse complement strand
AATAGCAACGACAAAATCACCGACACGTAGCTTATCACTATCCGCAAATCGCATGGCTGTCAAGCGCTGTGCAGGGATCTGAATAACAGCAACATCAGCCTTCAAATCTTTTCCAATCACCTTAGCTTCAAACTGCCGACCATCATTTAGCCGAACCGCAACCTTGCCAGTGCCTTCTATGACGTGCGCATTGGTTACAATATAACCATTTTTTACGTCGATAATAATCCCAGAGCCTGTACCACCATCCTGTTGAGGTTTTTGTTTACCACCGAGATAGTACTGATATTTCTTCGATACCCCATCACCATTGACACCACGACTTTGCGTAGAAATATTTACCACTGAGTCTGTCACCCGTTCCAACATATCTGCCAACGAAGGCAAGGCTTGACCATTAACAACAGTCGGCAACCTTGCAAAAGCAACACTGCATAGAGCAAGAGTAAATACATCAGTGAAGCGTATATTGGAGTAACTTTACGTCTACTCATACTT
>NW_014599616.1:0-498 GCF_000485595.1 Priapulus caudatus | reverse complement strand
GCAAGGGCCGCAAGTTCATTAAACAGGCCATGCACAAACGCGGCATTACCGCCTGGGTTGAACGCGAAGGCAGTATTCAATGTGGCGATAGCGTTGATGTTTTCTTTCCCGAACAACCCTTGCACCCGTTGCAGAGCCAATATTGATTCCGCTATCATAGCGGGCTAGTTACCTTCGCCTTAAAAATAAGTTATTTCATATGATTCGAGTTGAAAATGTATCGAAACACTTTGGCGGCCTGAAGGCAGTCAACAATGCATCGATAACGATCACCGAAGGTTCAATCACTGGTTTAATCGGTCCGAATGGCGCGGGTAAAACAACTTTATTCAATACCATTGCCGGTCTTTACCAGCCAACCTCTGGACGTGTATTTCTCGCGGGTGAAGACATTACCGGTCTCAAACCACATCAGTTATTTGCCAAAGGTTTGCTGCGAACCTTTCAGATCGCCCACGAGTTCTCTCGCTTAAGTGTGACCGAGAACCTGATGATGGT
>NW_014599615.1:0-498 GCF_000485595.1 Priapulus caudatus | reverse complement strand
ACCACAGATGGAGCACTGTTATGGTCGAATACAGAGCTGTCAGGTCAATCGATAATCGCACAGGCTGTCACGGCGAATATTAATGGTGATGCCGTCGATGATATTGTTATCGCCTCTGAGAGAGAAGGCCTTGTCATTCTTGATGGGAATACTGGAGCCGTGCTCTTAAAAATTCAGAATATTAATGGCCGAATCATGACTCGACCTCTGGTTGATGATTTTAATAACGATGGAATTACAGAGGTTGTTGTTATTACAGACTTGAATCAGATTGCCGCATTCAGTGTAAACGGTGAGCAGGTAAGAGAGCTGTGGAAGAAAACCATACCGCCGATACTTACCGCCGCTTCAAGTTACGCTGTTGTCGATAATGTTGGGATGATTTTTATTGCTACGCAAAATGATGGCTTGTTGGCACTAAATAGCCACAACGGTGATCGCATATGGCAATCACAGATAACAGGTTTGTTGTTTGCTGACCCAGTGATCGTTGATAGC
>NW_014599614.1:0-498 GCF_000485595.1 Priapulus caudatus | reverse complement strand
ACTACAAGTCTTCGAGGCGCTACTGCTAGCTCATGATGCTGGGACGGATCGCACAACTCTCCCCTCAGTCTCTCACGTTGGTCACGGAGCCGCAGACCAGGTCTGAAAGATGTCACGCAGTGATAACACATGTACACACACGCACGCACGCACGCACGCACGTACGCACGCACGCACGCACCTACACACGCACGCACACACGCACGCACGCACACACGCACGCACGCACGCACCTACACACGCACGCACGCACGCACACACCCACACACGCACACACGCACGCACGCACCTACACACGCACGCACGCACGCACGCACGCACACACACCCCACACCAACATGATCCACCCAAACAAAAATGAGCTCCAACATTCCCCCAGCCCCACCCTCTCCCCCTCCCACCCCCACACCTCCTACCCTACCCTCCCACCCCACCCTACCCTCCAACTCCACCCCTCTCGCCCTCAGTACCCTCCCACCCTCAGCCCCCTCCCACCCT
>NW_014599613.1:0-498 GCF_000485595.1 Priapulus caudatus | reverse complement strand
ACACGCACACGCACACGCACGAGTCACTCACACGCACACACACACACACACACGCACGCACGCACGCACGCACGCACGCACGCACACACACACACACACACACACACATATAGCCCGATCTACAGGCCTCGCCCAGCGGCAGTCGCCGGGAGAAAACGCGTCGCTGTGTTACAAACACCGTGTTGACCGAAAACATTTTAATAAGTCACAACGCTCCACCGCGCATAGACTGACACCGACTAGCCCGACTCGACGCCCCGCACACCGGGAGGACCCAGCCGACGGGAGGAGCGCACGCGGGCGCGCCCGTATATGAAAGTGAGCGGAGATCGCCCGAGGCAACGACGGCAAGCTGCATGACGGCAGCCATGAAGAGGAGTGTTGCCATCGTTCTAGACTTAGCTGTAGGTCACTGACCAGTGGCTCCCCGCGCGGCAACCGGGCGTACATCCACGTGTGAAACGAGAGGAGTGTATTATATATATATATATATATATA
>NW_014599612.1:0-498 GCF_000485595.1 Priapulus caudatus | reverse complement strand
ATATATATATATATATATATATATATATATATATATATACATACAAACAAACAAACAAACATAAACACAATCCCTGCAGCACACACTAACTTGATGAACGACTTTTACCGCAGACTGCCCAGGACGTAGACAATCCTGTGCGTCTGAGTCGGAGGTCGCAGGACGACTCGATGGAAAATCAACTCTACAGATACCTATTCTACAATTCCGAGTGAAAACCAGCATATCGCAGCACACAGCATCCGATGTTACGATCCGTCTACAGATGTTAGCGAGGTAGTCGAAGCAGCGACAACAATCCCTCAAACCAGAGGATATAACCGACTAAGAATTATGAACATATAAACGAGCATTCCACAAACACACACAAACGCGCGCGCATGCACACGCGTACGCACACACACACACACACCACACACACGCACACGCACACGCACACGCGCACGCACACGCGCACGCACACGCACACGCACATGAACGCACGCACGCACGAACGCA
>NW_014599611.1:0-498 GCF_000485595.1 Priapulus caudatus | reverse complement strand
CGTGGGGGCGCTAGTGAAGCCCACGCTCGTACGCCGACGCCACGCGGGTACGTATGTGTGCGTTTATGTGTGTCTGATGCCTCGTGCTCTATGTTTCTCTGTCTCTTTCTCTCTTTCACTCTCTCTCTCTCTCTCTTTCACTGTCTCTCTCACTCTTTCACTCTCTCTTTCTCTCTTTCACTCTCTCTCGCTCTCTTTTTCTGTCTCTCTCTCTCTCCCTCTCTGTTTATCTATCTCTTAATATCTCGCTGTCTTTCTCTCTTTCTCTCTTTTTCTTTCTTTCTCTCTCTTTCCTTTTCTCTGTCTTTCTCTCTCTCTCTCTGTCTCGCTTTCTCAACCATTGCCGTATGTATAATAATATTTATTATAAAAGTTATTACTGTTCAATATTAAGTATTCATCAAAAATAAGTATTAATATCGAACCAAATAATCGTATCAAACAAACGAACAACATTTCGAAAAAAAAGAAAATCGACACGAAAAAAGAAAAAACCAG
>NW_014599610.1:0-498 GCF_000485595.1 Priapulus caudatus | reverse complement strand
GCGCCAGATGAAATATCCAGCACGGCATTAAATACATGGCTGTTTAATACTGACACCATAGACAAAGTGCTAGATCATTTAATGACTCATGGTATTCATGTAGAGGGCGGTGAAAAGCTGGGTAAAACTATTATTTTTGCTAAAAATCATCATCATGCCATATTCATAGAAAAACGCTTTAATAAAAACTACCCTGAGTATTCGGGCAAGTTCTTACGTGTTATTGATAATTATGAAAGCAAAGCACAGAGCTTATTAGAAACGTTTGTTGATCATTATGAAGAGAATGACCCGCAAATTGCGGTGTCCGTCGATATGATGGATACGGGCGTTGATGCGCCACGCGTAGTTAACTTGGTGTTTTTTAAAGCGGTTAAATCGCCCACTAAATTCTGGCAAATGATTGGTCGTGGTACACGTTTATGCCCTGATTTATTTGGTGTGGGTAAAGATAAAAAACATTTTGTTATTTTTGATTTCTGCCAGAACTTTGAGTTC
>NW_014599609.1:0-498 GCF_000485595.1 Priapulus caudatus | reverse complement strand
CACATCAAAGCAGCAGGTATCAAAGCAATTCAAGATAATAGAACGGGTTATACAGCGGTGGACGGTATTCCTGAGCTAAAGCAGGCGATCATTGATAAGTTTCAGCGTCAAAATAATTTGCTGTATGAGATGGATCAGATCTTAGTGTCTTGTGGCGGTAAGCAGAGTTTTTCAAACTTATGTCAGGCCTTATTGAATGACGGAGATGAGGTTGTTATCCCTGCCCCTTATTGGGTGTCTTATCCAGACATGGTATCACTAGCGGGTGGTATTCCTGTCATTGCAAAAGCTGGGCAGGAAACCAATTTCAAGCTGGTTCCTGAAGTATTAGAGGCAGCTATCACAGATAAAACCCGTTTGTTTGTGATCAACAGCCCTTCGAATCCAACCGGAGTGTCGTACACTAAAGATGAGTTGGCAGCTTTGGGTCAGGTCATATTGAAGTACCCTGATATTGTCGTTGCCACCGATGATATGTATGAACTTACCTTGTTTGAT
>NW_014599608.1:0-498 GCF_000485595.1 Priapulus caudatus | reverse complement strand
GCGATCTCCAGAAACATAACGCCCGCATAAACTGCGGAGTAAATTTTAATGCGTTTATATTCATTTCAATTCTATTTCCACAAATACAAATTCATAGTTATTTTGATTGACTACGTTGTGCTCAACCCCCTTAGGTCGAGCATATGATATCCCGGAAGCCAATTCCGATACGTTTTCACCGGTTTCTGTTTCAATGAGCAAGTTGCCTGTCGTCTGAGGGACGACAATATAATCATACTCATGACGATGCCATCTTGTTTCCGCTCCAGGTTCAAATCGCCATTCCGTAACGATAACTCGTTCATTCTCGATTTTGAATTGTTGGTTTTGCTGCTTTTCTGGTCCTAGTCATTATTTATCCTTAACGAATATAACGCCGGTAGCACCGGCCGGAGGTCGGGTGCCTGCCCTTGGTAAGTGCTGTATAATTATCTGTAATATAAACATTAATGGTGAAAGTGTATTTAAAATCGAGCCATTGAGATAGGTTTTATTATG
>NW_014599607.1:0-498 GCF_000485595.1 Priapulus caudatus | reverse complement strand
TGTAATAAAATCTCTTCGATCACAAACGTAATCGCCGCTAAGGGGGTATTAAAAGCTGCGGCTAAACCTGCCCCCATGCCCACGGGTATCATCGACTGAAAGGTTTCTTTACGTAGTTTTAACCATTGCCCCACTTGAGAAGCAACCGCTGCACATAAGTGTACGGTAGGGCCTTCTCGGCCTAGGCTACTGCCACTACCTAGTGATACCACCGTCAGTACAAAGCGCCAAAAGGCTTCTTTGATGCTAAGAATACCATCGTTATTCCAATACGCTGCTTTGGTTTGCGGAATCCCTCCTCCCCCTGCTTGGGGTTCGACATATTGCACAATTAAACCGACGAATAAACCACCTATCGCAGGGGGTAATCACCATTAGCGAGAGCATATACCACGGGGTTTGCAGATTTTGATAGTCGCGCAAGTAGTTAAAAACGGAACGAATAGAGAGGTGAAAACCGACCGCAACTGCCCCGCATAGTAATCCGATAACGATATA
>NW_014599606.1:0-498 GCF_000485595.1 Priapulus caudatus | reverse complement strand
TATCATGTCGCAAACCATTTCTGGCTTAGTTTGTTGTTTTGATTTTTGGTAGCGCTTGGCTGCAATACTACGACCATCTTGGAATTGATAATCGACTGCTTGTTCCTTACTGCCACTGATAAATATTTCATTATCAACGGGAACAAATTGCTCATCATTGGCTACACCGAGCGTTACAATTTGCTGGCCCATCACACAACGAGCGGTTAAGTGATCAAAGTGACTTGAAACACCAGGCATCGTTTTACCACGTCTTGTTTTTACGGTGTCATCAATAACAAAGGCACTGATCTTGTTTTTACTATTCGCCTTAAGGACTTTTTTAGCCGTTAATCGTTGTAGCTTTCGCCAATCTAGATCTTCGCGGTTAAGTAGATCATATAACGCATCCTTTTTTGCTGCTGAAAAACTTAATAAGGCGTCTCTTGAAAACATGGCAACAGAGTCTACTTTTAGCCAAACCCAAAGCATTAAGAGATAGGTGATATCACCTACTGG
>NW_014599605.1:0-498 GCF_000485595.1 Priapulus caudatus | reverse complement strand
ATAGAGAGAGAAGAGAGAGAGAGAGAGAGAGAGAGAGAGAGAGAGAGAGAGAAAGAAAGACAGACACACAACACAGAGAGACAGAGACACACAGAGATCGATGAATCATTGATTCGCCTCAGTCGCTCTCGCGACACCTCCGCGTGTCACAGAGCGCCCTCTAGGGGCGGCCGCGCGCCGCAGCGACGCAGACGGACGGACGGACGGGAGCAGACGAAGAGAGAGAGCGTATTTCACGATGCGACCCTTGATAATTAAAAATCTCTCGAGCTAGCGCGCCGAGTTATTACTACTTAATGACAGCACGCACGCACGCACGCACGCACGCACGCACGCACGCACGCACGCACGCACGCACGTACACACGCATGCACGCACGCACGCACGTGCACACGCACAATACACACACACGCACACACGCACGCACACACGCACGCACGCACACACACACACTCACACACACACGCACACACACGCACAACACACACACACACACAC
>NW_014599603.1:0-498 GCF_000485595.1 Priapulus caudatus | reverse complement strand
GTCAGGCGGGTTCGGGTTTCAAGCCTATCGTTTATGCTGCGTCACTTGATAAGCAATATACCCCCGCTAGTTTAATCAATGATGCGCCAGTCGTTTTTGAAGATTCTGTTTTGGAAGGATCGTGGCGTCCAGAAAACTATAGTGGCAAATTCTTTGGCCCAACACGCTTACGTATGGCTTTATACAAATCTAGAAATTTGGTCTCCATACGTTTGTTGCGTTCTATTGGTATTAAGCACGCTACACAGTATGCGCAGAATTTTGGATTGGTCAGTAAAGAGCTGCCTTATGACTTATCTTTGGCCTTGGGTAGTGCGGAGTTAAGCCCATTGCAAATGTCTCGTATTTATTCGGTGTTTGCTAATGGTGGTTATTTAACAAAACCATATTTGATTCAGCGTATTGAAGATGCGGATGGCAGTATCTTGTATGAGGCTGATCCGGCAGTGGCTTGTACTTCTTGTTTTATTGAAGAGCAAAAATGGTCAGCTGATATTG
>NW_014599602.1:0-498 GCF_000485595.1 Priapulus caudatus | reverse complement strand
AGCGGCTTGCGGCCTAGCACAGGGCATGGATTTCCCCGCCACCGTTGCACCCTTCATTCTGCGTGGCATCACACTAGCCGGTATCGATAGCGTTAACGCACCCATAGCCCAACGTGAAACGGCATGGCAACGGTTAGCGGAAGATCTAAACCCTGCGCTATTAGAAAAAATCGTTACCGAGATCACCTTATCTCAAGCGATCGAAACAGCAGAGAAATTGCTGCAAGGCAAGATCCGTGGACGAGTCATTGTGGATGTGAATGCCTAGCGTCTATAGGACTGGCAACACAACAGAATTAGCTGCAAACTCGATTACTTATGATGCTGCGGCTGATTTATCTGATCATTAGAGGGGGAGATTTTTCCCTAGCCCTCCCTCGATCCATAAAGCATGCTAGAGATTAGCGGTGATAATAAATTAACAATCAAGAAGATGATTGCACCCCATTTAATCACTTGCACAAATAAATTACGCCTTGAGATCCAACGACGATTACG
>NW_014599600.1:0-498 GCF_000485595.1 Priapulus caudatus | reverse complement strand
CAGCTAAACGATGGAAACACAAACATGTAACATACTGACGTGATGTAATATAACAATAATAACGTCAGTATCAACATAGTTCTAGTTATATAGAGGCCTGCACATACTAAGAACATTATCTGTGTCACAGAATAGTCTCGGATAGTAATCAACGTATTGGAAGGTATTCGTTAACACGTGATACACTCATGTGATTGTTATTGACCAATAGTATTAAAGCACGGACCTGTGGGGGCCCGTGGCACGCTGAGCAAGGTCTTTGAGTCGATTTTGTTACAATCTTGGGGGTATAGGGGGGCGAGGGGGGAAGTGTTACAGGTGGGCCGTGGACTCGTATGTTTTTACGGATGGTGCCTCGAGCGTTGGCCAGTGCTTGCTCTCCACCTTGCTCATGTGTGACCTCCACCATCGTCGTCGTGACCTTGTACTTGCACTCAGCTATGTTCACCGGCTCCCTGCGACGCGGCGCAGCAGGGCAAATTAGCATGCAGGGTTAGG
>NW_014599599.1:0-498 GCF_000485595.1 Priapulus caudatus | reverse complement strand
CGTCAGTGAAGAAAGACGTTGATGCGCAGTGGGCAGTTATCGAAGAAGATTTGTATGCTCGTATGGCGAATGTGTTTACGGGTAAAGAAGCTGCAGGTGGTCCAGCAGGTTTGAAAGCAGGCGATAAAATTACTGCCGCTTACTTGAAGGATTTAGAGTATAAAGATTGGTCGCAAATTCGTCTTAAGGGTGATGATGATAACGCGCGTATTGAAGAGCTTTCTAAACAGCATAAAGAGCAGCGTGAATTGCTTGATGCGTACTTTACTGAGAAGAGAGAAAAAGCTTACAGCAGGTGATGATTTAGCGCCTGGCGTTCTTAAAATGGTTAAAGTTTATTTGGCTGTTAAGCGTCGTATGCAACCTGGTGACAAGATGGCGGGTCGTCATGGTAACAAGGGTGTAGTTTCAACCATTGTTCCTGTTGAAGATATGCCGCATACAGCGGATGGTACACCAGTCGATATTATCTTGAATCCATTAGGCGTACCTTCACGT
>NW_014599598.1:0-498 GCF_000485595.1 Priapulus caudatus | reverse complement strand
ACACACACACACACACACACACACACACACACACACACACACACACACACACACACACACACACACACACACACACACACACACACACACACACACACACACACACACACACACACACTGTCCTATGATATTGGAGATTGACTGGGGGCGAGCGTGCATCGGGGATCATAGGGGCCTCGGGGCGTGTTCTCAATGCACGCGCGCTCGTGTCGGCGTATGAGTGAGTGTGTGTAACATTATCCTCACGCACACACACCGACATACTTGTTCACGGCTTGTTAATGGATGGATGAAACGTTCGCAGCAGCGTAAGCAATGCTGCCATGGAAGCCATCGCTGCTGCATCCTCATCCGTATCCTTATCCTCAACATCTTCACGCTCGTCCGCATCTCTATCTGCATTCTCATCCTCATCCTTATCCTCATCCCCATCCTCATCTTCATCCTCATTCTCATCCTCATCCTCATCCTCATCCCTATCCTCATCCTCATCTCATC
>NW_014599597.1:0-498 GCF_000485595.1 Priapulus caudatus | reverse complement strand
GCTCATGTTCACAGACAAATAATGAAGACAAATAAATAAAGGCCAAATATCACGAATTCATATCTAATATATTGTATAATATCATATCTGTGTTGTATACTATATATACATATATATATATATTGTATCAAGGTAGTAAAATATTTCACGTCTGATGCGTGTCCAATATAAGCATAACATATGACTCCTGGCACTGCGCCATACGGTGGGAGAGAGGAAAGGGTGCTTTCCCCAGAGGTACGCGTGCTGTGGTGTGTATACATGGTCGTCTGCCAGCCCCACGGAGGGCTTCAACCGTTGCCATGGTCACGCGGTGTAGTCATTTCGCATCCTGTCACCCGCGCCTCGCATGTCTATCTCCGCGCGCGTGAACGTGTGACAATTGTGCGACAATTTTGTGACAATTGTGTGACAATATACAATTAGCTGCAGCGATACCCCGGAACACCTGCGGCGATCCAGCACGCAATATGTGTGTGTGTGTGTGTGTGTGTGTGT
>NW_014599596.1:0-498 GCF_000485595.1 Priapulus caudatus | reverse complement strand
ATTTGGTTGATGTTCCTGCACTCGATAATCAAGGCATTGTGCACAACATTACTAGCTTTTTTTCAAGTCGCAATATTACTATCGTTAACTTACAAACCGAACGCTATGCTGCTCCGCATACAGGTTCACCTATGTTTGCTTTACATATCACCATTGGCGTACCTACTGAAACAAATATCGCACAATTACGCGATTCGTTTACCGAAGCTTGTGATGAACTCAACCTTGATGCTGAATTAAACGCGCTATAACTCTTAAATTAGGTTAATAATAAATGGTATCCATCGGTAAAAAAGTTAAAAACTTTACTCGCCCTGCTACAGGCGATAAAACAATCAGCTTAAAAGAGTTCGCTGGAAAAAAAGTCGTACTTTATTTTTATCCAAAAGACAGTACACCAGGTTGCACTACTGAAGGTCAAAACTTTCGTGATGCTAAAGCCAAGTTCACACGACAAAACACTATAATGCTTGGTGTATCTAGAGATAGTATTAAGCG
>NW_014599595.1:0-498 GCF_000485595.1 Priapulus caudatus | reverse complement strand
CAATTCAAGCGCTAGCGCAGCTCCCGCTAAATTAACCCCTAAGTCTTGCTGTAAGCGCACTACGGTACGCACTCGCATTAGACTATTGCCACGAAATTGCCAGCGAGTTACTGTGCTTTTCATTTCAATGGGTTCTAGAATACCTTGATCCACCATTCTGAGCACATGCTCAGCAGGCAAACAACAAGACTGACAAATCTCTGCCAGAGTGAGGTGTTCGTCTTCAATAATGACACCGCTAAAGGTATCTAATCGATTCGATTTCATGGTTAAACTCCCATCTCGTCACGAGGGTTAAAGGCTTGATGCTCTGCCAGTTGTTCGTAAAGTGCTTTGACTTCATCGTCTACCACTTCTGGTATGACAATTTTTAATATGACGTAAAAATCGCCTGCAAGCTTCGAAGGTAAGCCGCGTCCTTTTAGGCGCATTTTTTTGCCACTAGAAGAACCAGCGGGGACTTTCATGTCGATAATACCATTCGGTGTCGGCACTTTT
>NW_014599594.1:0-498 GCF_000485595.1 Priapulus caudatus | reverse complement strand
ACCTCTCGCTCTCTCTCTCCCACGCTGTAGTTAGTTACCCAGCCATCGTCCGTCAGCCATGCCTGATTCCCGGGAGGTTTACACCGATTATGTTCGTACGTACTAATATACTCACTACGCGCATGCAGCGGTTATGTGAGGCTTGTGATTACTGCGCTGTCATGCTGGCTGGAACACGCGCACGCACGCCCGCACGCACGCATGCACGCACGCATGCATGCATACACGCTAGTACATGTACGAACGTAGGTACGCACGCACGCACGCACGCATGCATACACGCTAGTACATGTACGCACGTAGGTACGCACGCACGCACGCACGCTCGTACACGCACGCACGCACGCATGCTCGTACACGCACGCACGCACGCACGCACGCACGCATGCACACACGCTCGTACATGTACGAACGTAGGTACGCACGCACGAACGCACGCTCGTACATGTACGCGCGTACGTACGCACGCACGCACGCACGCTCGTACACGCACGCACG
>NW_014599593.1:0-498 GCF_000485595.1 Priapulus caudatus | reverse complement strand
CTCTATACCGGGTTCCTCGAAAGGCAATGCAATGACGATTGCATCCAACGCACCCTGCTTTAGCGAGTGTAATAAATTGGCGGTGAAATTTTCTTCGATGATGAGTTTTAATTTCGGCGCAGTCTTGGTCAGGCGAGGGATCAGGTCGGGTAGCAGATATGGCCCTATTGTATATATGACCCCAAACTTGAACTGACCCGAAAGTGGATCTTTGCCCTGCTGGGCAATTTCGTTGAGCGTTTGCGCTTCCTGCAAAACGATATAAGCTTGATCAATGACTTGCTGGCCAATTTCAGTAATACGGATTTCATTTTTTGAACTACGTTCGAACAGACGTACGCCGAGTTCCGCTTCGAGCTTTTTGATCGCGATACTCAAAGTTGGCTGGCTGACGCAACAGGATTGAGCGGCTCTGCCGAAGTGCTTTTTCTGAGAAACCGCGACGATGTAACGTAACTCGGTTAAAGTCATAATAGATGAAATATATTAAATACTTCA
>NW_014599592.1:0-498 GCF_000485595.1 Priapulus caudatus | reverse complement strand
TAAATAGATGGATAGATAGATAAATAGATCAATAGATGAGTGCACGACTAGATGAATATATAGTAAATAGATGGATAGATAGATCAATAGATCAATAGATGAGCGCAAGGTGAGGCAGGGAGAGATACCTACTGTGTGCGTGCGTGCGCACATGTGTGTGTGTGTGTATGCTTGTGTGCGTGTGTGCGTGCGTGCGTGTGTGTTAGGGGAAGGCAACGTGAGGCTGTGAAAATTAGGAGCCTGTGTGCAGTCGGTGTGTGCAGCTGTGTGCAGCCGTGTGCAGCTGTGTGCAGTGTGGTTGGTGTGTAATTGACGTGTGTGAAGCCAGTAGCATTGATTGACCCACACTTCTACCTTTTTTGCCATTTTTTAACCATGGATGGATGGATGGATGGATGGATGGATGGAAGATGGGAGGGATGGACAGATGGACCGTACATCCGCCTTGGCCGTGTGTATGCTTGTGTGCGTGTGTGCGTGCGTGCGTGTGTGTTAGGG
>NW_014599591.1:0-498 GCF_000485595.1 Priapulus caudatus | reverse complement strand
CACACTCACACACACACACACACGCACGCACGCACGCACGCACGCACGCACGCACGCACGCACGCTCGCACGCACGCACGCACACACACACACACACACACACACACACGCACGCACGCACGCACACACACACACACACACACTCTATCTAGCTTGTTGCTACTACTGCTGCTGCGGCTGCTGCACGTGTATATATGATAATTACTCAGCAACTGCACTCGAGAAGAATTCTGGCTTCCTTCGCTCTCGCCTCTGTGGCCACTTCAGCCTCCCCATCCTCCTCGTCCACCTCCTCCTCATCCTCCTGTGCTTCCGCGAGCGAGCGAGCGAGCGAAGTTTTCGTCGTGTTGATGCTCGCTTGCGTTTATCAGTTTTTCTGTGCGGCGATGGGAGAGAAGCAGGCAAGCTTTCCTTCTCCCCTTCTCCCCTGCTCTCCTTTCTTCCTTCTTCTCATTCTGTAGGAGAGGAGCGGGCAGGTCTGACCTTCTCTCCTTCTCC
>NW_014599590.1:0-498 GCF_000485595.1 Priapulus caudatus | reverse complement strand
TGTCGTGTGTGTGTGTCGTGTGTGTCGTGTGTGTGTGTGTGTGTGTGTGTGTGTGTGTGTGTGTGTGTGTGTGTGTGTGTGTGTGTGTGTGTGTGTGTGCGTGCGTGTGTTTGTCTGTGAGGTATATGCGTTAGGTGCTGTGCAGTATATAGTGTGCATGCTGCACCAGAAATAGATACTATCGCGCGAGTTTTGTTTCTGCTGCTACGCAAATAAACTGGCTTTGTATATTTATTGTTGCTATAGATTTACTAATCCGGTATATCAACAAATAAAGGAGTTTTATCACAAGAACATGAAACATGAATATATCACTGGTACCCAATATACACGTAATATTAAAGGGGAAACAACTCTCTCTCTCTCTTTCCACTCTATCCCCTTCTCTCCCTCACTCACCTCTCTGTTCCCACTCCCCCTCTTTTCTTCTCACTCTTGCTATCTCACGATCTCGCTCTCTCTCTCTCTCTCACACACATACACACACACACACACACA
>NW_014599589.1:0-498 GCF_000485595.1 Priapulus caudatus | reverse complement strand
CTGTGGGTAATATCTTCTTTTATATTGTCAGGGTTAAGTGACTGGTATTCCTGTTGCCATATACCGGATTTAAACAGGTGGGTACTTTCGTCATTATTTTTTCGTCGGTATTATTACTGGCATTGCTATAGGCACCGTAACTCATAAAGTTGTTACTTGCGCCACCTAATTTTTCTAACTCCAGATCATCTGCCACCATTAAAAATTTTGCGAAGTCAGAATCTGGATGTGACTGTTGCCACGATTTTAATTCGGCCTCATTTTGCAGTGCATTAAGTTGTTCCAGTTCGTCGCCAAAAACCACGTCCTGTAAAAAAGTGCGAAACATACTTATCGTGGTTAATAGTCTTATCTTTTCCTGCGCTTCAACGGTGCGTGTAGTGCCGCCCGGTTGTAATGCCAATGAGTGTGGCCATTTACCAGCGAGTATGCCGGTTAAGTGTAAAAACTCTGCTCTTGCAGGTAAAACCTGGCGGGCAGCGGTTCCTATTTGTGCTT
>NW_014599588.1:0-498 GCF_000485595.1 Priapulus caudatus | reverse complement strand
TATATATATATATAATAATATATATTTATTTATATATTCTTCTCGTCTATCTTCCTCGTCATCTCTCTGCATGTCTGTCTAACTCCCAAATGTCTTTTATCTCTTGCTGCCTCCATCTCTCCTTCTCTCTGTTACACCATCCTTCGCTCTTCCCTTCGCTTTCCTTCTATTAACCTCTCCCCTTCTCTCAATCTCTCTCCCTCTTTCCCTCTCTCTCTCTCTCTCTCCTCCTTCCTTCCTCTCTCTCTCTCTCTCTCTCTGTCTCCCCCTTCCTACCTTTCGGCTTAATTTATGTTCACGTAATTTCTTTCATTACTGGGAGCCCTTTTCTGGCGCCACCGGACAAGTACAAACGAAATGATGACGTCACGCATGGCTTCGCTCAGCGTAACTATTACAGCATCAACCGGTTAGAGTGGTGGCGCTGATGTCGCCCCGCCTGACTTTATTTGCGTGACTTATGATATATATATATATATATATATATATAGTATATAT
>NW_014599587.1:0-498 GCF_000485595.1 Priapulus caudatus | reverse complement strand
GGCGGAAGATCTGGGGGTGATTACCCCCGAAGTAGACGCTTTACGCCAGCGTTTTAAATTACCCGGAATGTCGGTATTACAATTTTCTTTTGATCATTTTACGGATAATCCTCACAAGCCAGAAAATATAGGGTATGACCGTATCGTTTATACAGGAACGCATGATAACGATACCACTCAAGGTTGGTTTGATGAGCAAGATAAGGAATCCCAAGATCACATTATGAGAAATTTAGGGGTAGAAGCGGCGGAACAGGTAAGTGACGCCGTAATAGATGCGGCATTAAACAGTAAAGGACAATTAGCCATGATTCCTCTGCAAGATTTTCTGCATCTTGGTTCTGGGGCGAGGATGAATATTCCCGGTATTTCTGAAGAAAACTGGAATTGGCGCTTCAATTGGAAGGATATACCAGAAGACCTTAGCGACACGATTAAACAGCGTTTAGAAAAATCTGGGCGTTTAGTCATTAACCGAGAGACAGAGGTAAAATAATG
>NW_014599586.1:0-498 GCF_000485595.1 Priapulus caudatus | reverse complement strand
CGTAATCGATGATGCTGAAATCAGAGATATCGTAATACAGGGCATTCGCGGTGAAATCTCTTCGCCAAACATCTTCACCAATCTCACCGAAAACGTTATCACGCAGAATACGCCCAGACTCGTCAGAGTGATCTGCTTTAGATGTTTCATGGCTGCCCCTGAAGGTAGCCACTTCGATGACATGTCTTCCAAAGACGATATGCGCTAAACGAAAACGTCTGCCGATTAAACGACTGTTCCTGAACAGTGATTTCACTTGTTCAGGGGTGGCGTCAGTCGCTATATCAAAATCTTTCGGGCGGATGCCAAGCAGAAGGTCGCGCACTGCTCCGCCGACCAAACAGGCGTGATAACCGGATTTATGCAAACGGTATAAAACCTTTAATGCAGACTCATCAATGTTTTTGCGGGAGACACCGTGCTCAGACCTGGGGATGATGCGAGCATACCGGTTTTTTAGGCTGTGATTTTTCTTATTCGAAGCCGGCTTCTACGTTT
>NW_014599584.1:0-498 GCF_000485595.1 Priapulus caudatus | reverse complement strand
GAGAGAGAGAGAGAGAGAGATCCGGGGGTTATCATGGGTCCGTGTGATGTACAGTGGTAGAGGGATGGATGGCTAGATTGTAGAACGTCAGAGATTTCACACAACCCACCGATTTAACCCACCCACGCGTGCGAGCGCCCATGACCACCCAACCGTCACACACTGCCCCACAACATTCTCGCTACTCGCTGCTTCTACACGCGTAGTCTCCATAACGCTGTCGCACAGGCTGTCTCACACGTTGTCTCAACCTTATCTCAAAACGCTGCCTCCACTCGCTGCGTGCCTCCGCAGTGTCTCAGTACGCTGTCTCTACCCGCTGTGTTCCTCTACAAAGTCTCAACAATGCCTCGAAAAATGCCTCTGCAGTGTCTCAACAATGTTTCGAAAAATGCCTCTACAGTGTCTTAACAATGTCTCGAAAAATGCCTCTACAATGTCTCAACAATGTCTCGAAAAATGCCTCTACAATGTCTCAACAATGTCTAGAAAAATGAC
>NW_014599582.1:0-498 GCF_000485595.1 Priapulus caudatus | reverse complement strand
GCATATTTATAGGAGGACATTCATGTCTCAAGTACAGTTCAATTCACAACTAACCGATCAAATTAAAGTTTCAGATGAAGCTGTTAAACAACTAATAGCACTCACTGAAAACGAAGATTCAGTTAATGGTGTGCGTATTTTTGTTTCAGGTGGCGGCTGTGGCGGCATGTCTTACGGCATGACTTTTGTAGAGCAAGCAACAGAGTTTGATACTACTTATGAAAAAGACGGCCTTAAAGTACATATCGATGCTATTGCGCTAGGTTTTCTAGAAGGCGTTGAAGTTGATTACTCTACTGACGGCGCAAACCCGAGCTTTGTATTTAAAAACGTATTTGCCAACACCGATAGCGCTGGTTCTTGTGGTGGTTGTGGCTCTGCAGGGGGCGGTGGCTGCGGTTAGTTAAAACACTATAACGATAGTTATATAATATTAGGTGAGTCATTAAAATGACTCACCTTTTTTATTTACGATAAGAAAACATGCCCCTCACCAAT
>NW_014599581.1:0-498 GCF_000485595.1 Priapulus caudatus | reverse complement strand
TTATAGAGCTTAATCTCTGATTCGATTTGACTGCGTAACAACTCATTGTCATGACGTTCTAATGCCAGGGCACTGTTCAATTCATTCTGATAGGTTTGCTGACCGTGCCAGACCGAGACAAGTGTGACTGGTACAAGCCCAGTGAAGAGGATAAGGGCAGTCCAAGCCCGCTTGAGTGAAATTCTAAGCTTCATAGAGAGCTTATTTCCCCCGTACCTGCTTCTCGGCTTGTATAGCAAAGCTCATGTCGAAATAATGAGTCCCAAGGTTAGCGGGGATTTCCGGCCAAAGTTTCATATCGACTAACTTCCTTGCCATTGAGTCCTTATCGACCTTATTTGCTACCATGTTGGTATAGGTAATCCAGTCTGGAGGTGTTGTCAAAACCTGTTCAAAAACTGAAGCACTAGATCCGGTGTAGTCTTCTCCCATAATGGCGGCTTCATGAGGGTTATTCTCAATGAACTCTCCACCTCGTACCAATTGAGTGACTAATTG
>NW_014599580.1:0-498 GCF_000485595.1 Priapulus caudatus | reverse complement strand
AGCCACTACCTTCATTACTGCGTGGTTTCTCTGCGCCCGTTCGCTTGGTTTACCCCTATACCGTAGAAGAACTGATCTTCTTAATGCAGCATGATACGGATGAATTTAACCGTTGGGAGGCTAGTCAGCGTTTAGCACAAGAAGTGATGATGCAGATGCTTTTGGCACGGGCTGCGGGTGATGCTTATGGTGTTGATCCTCACGTTGTGGATGCATATCAAACGGTGTTGGAAAATGATGATTTAGATTATTCGTTACGCGCAGAAGCATTAACATTGCCGTCAGAAGCCGATATGGCCGAGGCGATGGATGATGCTGATCCGGAAGCTATTCACGAGGTTCGCACCTTTTTACGTACACGCTTGGCCAAAGCGCTACGTTTGTCGCTAGAGAGGTATTACGATGAGCTAGAAGATAATGGTGAGTATAAGATTGACCCCGAAAGTATTGGCAAGCGTCGTCTTAAAAATACCTGTCTCGGCTATCTTGGCTTGATTC
>NW_014599579.1:0-498 GCF_000485595.1 Priapulus caudatus | reverse complement strand
TAGTAATGTATACTATATGCTATGTATAATATAGTAATGTATAGTATATGGTTATGTATAATATAGTAATGTATACTATATGCTATGTATAATATAGTAATGTATACTATATGCTATGTATAATATACGCTATGTATACTATATGCTATGTATAATATAGTAATGTATACTATATGCTCTGTATAATATAATAATGTATACTATATGCCATGTATAATATAGTAATGTCTACTATATGCTATGTACAATATACGCTATGTATACTATATGCTATGTATAATATAGTAATGTATACTATATGCTATGTATAATATAATAATATATACTATATGATATGTATAATATAGTAATGTATACTATATGCTATGTATAATATAATAATGTATACAATATGCTATGCATAATATAGTAATGTATATTATATGCTATGCATAATATAGTAATGTATACTATATGCTATGCATAATATAGTAATGTATACTATATGCTATGTATAAT
>NW_014599578.1:0-498 GCF_000485595.1 Priapulus caudatus | reverse complement strand
TTTTTTCTCTAATTCATCTGTCTGCATTGCCGTCTTAATATCGGCATCAAACAGAGTATACTTTTCAGGAATACCAAAGAGACTCTTACTTACCTTACCTACTTTAATATTTCTCAGTTCGTCAATAACATCATCTTTATACTGCTGTTTTACAACAATATCTAACTCATTATCATACCACTGAACGCCTTCTTGCTGCCCACCGGCAACACTAAATACCACCATCGTTAGCTTTCTTACACTGCGTTCATTTACTGTTTGGTTATCTTCAATTTCCACGCTCAAACGAGAGCCGTCATCATTTACTTGTTTCAAGATATTTTTATACTTTGTGTCTATCCATTGAAAAATGTGAAAATCTTCACCATCACTATTTAATGTAATTAACCACTTTTCGGATGATCGGCCGTTTAGCTTTGTTTTTTTAAGGAAAACACATTCTGCAGCCACGAACTGTTTGCATGGGTCATTCGTCTTCTTACTTTTCTGCCCTGTAAC
>NW_014599577.1:0-498 GCF_000485595.1 Priapulus caudatus | reverse complement strand
GCGGCGGTAAAAAATAAGCCTGCTTAACTAACATATCGTTTTAAAAAAGCCTCGACTTTCGAGGCTTTTTTATTTCTGCGGTATTATTTTCTTGCCCAAAACCGAAACAAGTTCAACCGTGGTGACAATGTTTATATTAATGTCAAAAAAATAAGCTTATTATCAATAGAGATTGCTCAATAATCTATTGAACGAATTATAAAAAAACTCTACTAAACATTCCATAATAATTAAATTACAGGGAAAAGCTATGTTTTCAGGTCAATCGTTTGGACTCGAAGTTCTCGGCTGGTTAGCCACGGTATTTATCTTTGTTGTAGGCATACTTATTCTCTTTCTTATTGGCGTATATATTGCCGATGTGACGCAAACCAAACAAGCTATTCGCAGAAATTATCCGGTCATCGGACACTTCCGTTATTACTTTGAACATATTGGTACTTTCTTTCGCCAGTACTTTTTCACTATGGATCGAGAAGAAATGCCCTTTAATCGTGC
>NW_014599576.1:0-498 GCF_000485595.1 Priapulus caudatus | reverse complement strand
TTTTCCCGTTTTTCCGTTGTTACACTCTAGGTATTATTAGCTCTTGATATATATATATATATACTCCATGTCATTTAGGAGCTTGTGTCGTCAGGGATTTATAATATATGATATCAATGTCTCATTCCTATCAACTTCCGATATCTTGTTATAAACTGAGATTAACATTTTATCGCCTAGCGTTTCTACCGTGTCTTTACAACATTTGCGTATTTTGCATGCGGTATTTGTCGTGATCGTTCTACTCGTGCAATTTTCCCCACTCTGCAAATAAATTCGCATCGACAGTAAAAAGCCATAGAAATATATGGAGCCTTGCCTGACTAGTATTATTTCTATGTAAAAAGCCAACGCAACTCGAAAGCAATTAAATTCCTTACATGCAAACCCTTAAATTCGAGGAATTTTCCTAATTTTGCGTCTGCGCAGTCTTTGCCTCTCTCCCTCTTCCTCTCTCCCACCTCTCTCTCCGTCTCTATATTTCTCTCTCTCTCTCTC
>NW_014599575.1:0-498 GCF_000485595.1 Priapulus caudatus | reverse complement strand
GAGAGAGAGAGGAGAGAAACAAAGGAAGAGAGAGAGAAAGGGAGAGAGACAGATAGACACAATAGGAGAAAGATATATAAAGTGAGAGAGAGAGAGTGTGTGTGTTTGTGTCTGTGAGCAAGAGAGAGAGAGAGAGAGAGAGAGAGAAAGCGCGAGAAAGACAACGCGCGCGAGAGTGAGGTGCGTGAGAGCGATAACCACTTTCACACAGACCTCGTAGTGCGTGCGTACGCGCGTGCGTGCACACGCACGTACACGGCTAGCGCCGCTTCCTTCGTGCGCGAAAAAGTTCCTCCTCGCTCGCCCGAATCACGTCCTGAACTTTATTGACGAGAAAGGCTGCTGGGAGAGAATTTCACACACAGCCGCTGCGATAGTGAATGCGAGAGATGGATGCATGGCGGCTCTCCGGCGGTCGTCTCTCTCTCCCTCGCTCTCCATCGCTCTCCAACTCTCTCTCTCTCTCTCTCTCTCTCTCTCTCTCTCTCTCTCTCTCTA
>NW_014599574.1:0-498 GCF_000485595.1 Priapulus caudatus | reverse complement strand
CACACACACACACACACACACACACACACACACACACACACACACACAAGCACACACACACGCACGCACGCCCGCACACACACACACAGACAAACACACACACACACAACGAATTTTCGCACAAACGATTTAGGTGGTAATATACTTCACTAATGCGTTACAATTACGTAATTACTATATTATATTGCCGATGCGAATTCGGTTTTGCGCGCAAAGTCTTTAAAAGTGTAACTCGCGAATGCATTGAAATTCCCCGATCGATACATTACCGCTGGCAATTCGTTTACGCACCCAAATCCGGCCGTGCCATAACTATGATACGCTTAAATTATGTAATCATCAAATCACCATAGGCCCCGTTGAGAATTTATATGAACACGCATACACACAGATGCATACGCAGACAAACGCACACACGCGAACACACACGAACACGCACACACACACACACACACACACACACACACACACACACACACACACACACACACACACACA
>NW_014599573.1:0-498 GCF_000485595.1 Priapulus caudatus | reverse complement strand
CTCTCTCTCTCTCTCTCTCTCTCTCTCTCTCTCTCTCTCTCTCTCTCTCTCTCTCTCTCTCTCTCTCTCTCTCTCTCTCTCTCTCTCTCTCTCTCTCTCTCTCTCTCTCTCTCTCTCTCTCTCTCTCTCTCTACCTAGCCACCTGATCACCGCACACGTTCCCCCATATCACATTCATCCTCCTTATTCTACATCACAACCTGCCAAATCTCTCCTCCTCCTCCCATACATCAACCTCGCGAGCCTCTCTCATCGTCTTCGTGTTTTCCTGTTCCACGATCTCTCCGTCTGCGCCCCTCCTCGCTCATCGACCTCACCCGATGTTTACATGGCTGCGGGGCTGGATTCCTGGGAGGTTCGAATCTCGGTGATGACGCGATCGTCGAGTGTGCGTGTGGGAGAGATTGGGAGCGTGTGTGTAGGTGGCGTATAGTGCTGCTGCATGCATAACGTTACCAGACCACCGGCTCTCGGCTCTTTAGGTCAGTGTGTGTGTGT
>NW_014599572.1:0-498 GCF_000485595.1 Priapulus caudatus | reverse complement strand
GCGTGCGTGCGTGCGTGCGTGCGTGCGTGCGTGCGTGCGTGCGTGCGTGCGTGCGTGCGTGCGTGCGTGCGTGCGTGCGTGCGTGCGTGCGTGCGTGCGTGCGTGCGTGTGTGTGTGATTGGCGTACTGCCCTCGCGCGCTTCCACACAAAAAATTGGTAAAAACGCATTTTTTTAAATAAAAGCCGTAGCCTCCCGCTTGCGCTCTGTCTGCTGCGTGGGGGTCAGGTTCTCGTAAGTTTTCCCTGCGTCCGTCCGTGGCGGGATGCTGAGGTTGCCGTGGTTCCGGGATGAGGATGGCGACTCGAGGTGATCGCTGCCTCCTCTCCGCACCGCCTGCATGTATGATGACGGGATCACTGAATAATGCAGAGCACGCACGCACACACGAACGCACACACGCACGTACACACGTACACACGCACGCACTCGGGCGCGTATGTATGAACGCAATCATTTACATAAATGCATATATATCTTATGTATGTATACAGGGAGC
>NW_014599571.1:0-498 GCF_000485595.1 Priapulus caudatus | reverse complement strand
GTAGAAGAACGTGCTAAAGAAGGAATTGTACCTCAGCCCCTTGAATGTTGAACAAACAGCAGCTTTGGTTGAGCTTTTAAAGCAACCACCGGCAGGTGAAGAAGAGTTTCTTGTCGATCTGTTAATGCACCGTGTTCCAGCAGGGGTTGATGAAGCAGCGTATGTAAAAGCAGGTTTTTTAGCTGCGATTACCACCGGTGAAGCAAAGTCACCTCTTATCAGCAAGCAAAAAGCAACAGAATTATTGGGTACTATGCTCGGTGGTTACAATATTCAGCCGTTATTTTCCTTGCCATGGGAATTCCTTTGAATATGTTTACAGTGATTTTTGCGATGGCGAGAACGATCGGCTGGATTTCGCAGTGGAGTGAAATGATTGGTGACGAAGAATCACGTATCGGTCGTCCTCGTCAGTTATACACTGGGGAAGAAACAAGAGCTTATGTTTCTGTTGATGAACGCGAAGATTAATTTTTTAGAGGAGAAATAAATGCTAAC
>NW_014599570.1:0-498 GCF_000485595.1 Priapulus caudatus | reverse complement strand
CTCCTGTACATATTAACCCTGACAGTGTGTCACTCCCGTACATATTAACCCTGACAGTGTGTCCCCCCTGTACATATCAACCCTGGCAGTGTGTCCCTCCTGTACATATCAACCCTGGCAGTGTGTCCCTCCTGTACTTATCAACCATGACAGTGTGTCACTCCTGTACATATAAACCCTGACAGTGTGTCACTCCTGTACATATAAACCCTGACAGAGTGTCTCTCCTGTACATATCAGTCCTGGCAGTGTGTCCCTCCTGTACATATCAGTCCTGGCAGTGTGTCCCTCCTGTACATATCAGTCATGGCAGTGTGTCCCTCCTGTACATATCAACCCTGGCAGTGTGTCCCCCCTGTACATATCAGTCCTGACAATGTGTCCCTCCTGTACATATCAACCCTGGCAGTGTGTTCTTCCTGTACATATCAGTCCTGACAATGTGTCCCTCCTGTACATATTAACCCTGGCAGTGTGTCTCTCCTGTACATATCAACC
>NW_014599569.1:0-498 GCF_000485595.1 Priapulus caudatus | reverse complement strand
TATCGTACTGTACTGGATCCGTATCTTGAAACTCATCAATCATGGCGACTTTGTATTGATCGCTCAACACCCCAGCTAAAGACGTATTACTTTGTAAAGCCGCCTGTAATTGCAATAACAAATCATCGAAAGCCATCACGCCTTTGCGACGCTTTTCTAAGGGTAAGTGTTCTTGCAAATAATCCAATACGGTATTGCGCAGATCATCATGATAGTTGACGACACTTTTATCTAAAGATGCTTTAGCTTGCAAAAAAGCGTGCCACGCATCAAAGAAGGCATGAGCAATAGGTTCAAAGCCTTTTTTAACCTTGAGTTTTGCAGGTATTAAATTTCCAACATCTACAGGCAACCCTTTCGGCACTCCCCCATCTTCTTTGGCTGCCAGTAGCTGCATCCCTGATAACATTGAGTCGAGCTTTTTTGTTACCGCCGCATAGAGACCCGCGTGCGAACGTAACATATCTTCTATCTGCGCTACATCTTCGCGCCAAAGCG
>NW_014599568.1:0-498 GCF_000485595.1 Priapulus caudatus | reverse complement strand
CTGCTGCTGTGGTGCTACTACTGATGCTGCTGCTGCTACTACTACTGCTGCTGCTGCTGCTGCTGCTGCTACTACTACTGCTGCTGCTGCTGGTGCTACTACTGCTGCTGCTGCTGCTACTGCTGCTAGTGCTGCCGCAGCCGTCGTCGTCGTCGTCGTCAATGCGTCGCTTTGCGTTTGATACGCAATCGATTTCGACGAGAGGAAAATGAAGATTAGTCTAATCGCCGACTCGAGGCCGAGCGAAAATCATAATGACTAAACAAGTGATTGAAGACGACGCATCGTCGTAGTCAGCGAAGGTACGCAGTACATGTACATGGCATGTAGCACGCGGTATGCAGCAGCAGCGGAGGTACGCAGTACATGTAGATGGCATGTAGCACGCGGTATGCAGCAGCAGCGGAGGTACGCAGTACATGTAGATGGCATGTAGCATGTAGCACGCGGTATGTAGCAGCAGCGGAGGTACGCAGTACATGTAGATGGCATGTAGCA
>NW_014599567.1:0-499 GCF_000485595.1 Priapulus caudatus | reverse complement strand
TAGAGAGGAGAGAGGGAGCAGTGAGGTAGAGAGGAGAGAGAAGGTGGGAGGTAGAGAGGAGAAAAGGGAGAGGGAGGAGGGAGGTAGCGAGGAGAGAGAGGGAGAGGGAGGAGTGAGCTAGAGAAGGGAGAGGAAGGAGTGAGGTAGAGAGGAGAGAGAAGGTGGGAGGCGTGGTAAGCAGTACTTTATTTGTGCAATGAATGATGTTCTTTTGTCGGCTATAGTGTCGACGTGTCTAGCATATCTATCCGCAGCTTGCGAAGTCCCAGCCGACGCCGCCGCCGCCGCCGACCTCGCTATCAGTTAATGTCCAAGCATTCGTCATTGTCATACTAGCGGTATCACCATCGTCACCGTCACCGCCACCGCCGCCGCCCTCGCTATCAGTTAATGTCCAAGCATTCGTCATTGTCATACTAGCGGTATCACCATCGTCACCGTCACCGCCGCCGCCGACCTCGCTATCAGTTAATGTCCAAGCATTCGGCGGCGGCGGCGG
>NW_014599566.1:0-499 GCF_000485595.1 Priapulus caudatus | reverse complement strand
CTCTCTCTCTCTCTCTCTCGCTCTCTCTCTCGCTCTCTCTCTTTCGCTCCCTCTCTCTCTCGCTCCCTCCTTCTCTTCCTCCCCCTGTTTTCGCTCTCACCTCTCTCTCACGCTGAGCTAAACAGCTGAGTACTCCCCCCCTGCCACATCTCTCCAGCACATCTAGCATGCTATCTAGCACCGCACACTGTCTTCATCCTCTCCAACTCTGCCTCATCACCCCCAACCCACCCCACCCCACCACCATCAACTCCGACTGGCTAAAAGATTGATCGCCGTATGCTCCCTCCATCATGAATCTCCTCCTCCTTCCTCCCACTGCGACGCCAACACCCACCCACAGCTGGGACCTCCCTCCCTCCCTCCCTCCCAGCCCTGTCGCACTGATGATACAGAGCTATACGTGGCTGACTGACTATCCAAGCTACTGGCAAGCTGCGTGCTGTCGCAAAATCGATGCGTGCGCGCGCGTGTGAGAGAGAAAGCAGGGAGAGAGAGA
>NW_014599565.1:0-499 GCF_000485595.1 Priapulus caudatus | reverse complement strand
GTTAACACGTGTGATATGCTTACAGGGCGTCACCGAGCGTATCGTGGGTTAACACGTGTGGATATGCTTACAGGGCGTCACCGAGCGTATCGTGGGTTAACACGTGTGGATATGCTTACAGGGCGTCACCGAGCGTATCGTGGGTTAACACGTGTAGATATGCTTACAGGGTGTCACCGAGCGTATTGTATCCAGTCCAGATGAGGTGATGGAGACGATCGATGAGGGCAAGGCGAACCGACACATCGCTGTCACGAGTAAGTACACACACTCACACTGTCACATTGTAGCTGTGCGTGCGTGCGTGCGTGCGTACGTGCGTGCGCGCGCTGTCACAAGTGAGTACACACACTCACACTGTCACATTGTAGCTGTGCGTACGTGCGTGCGTGTGTGCGTGTGTGCGTGCGTGCGTGCGCTGTCACGAGTGAGTACACACACTCACACTGTCACATTGTAGCTGTGCGTGCGTGCGTGCGTGCGTGCGTGCGTGCGTGCG
>NW_014599564.1:0-499 GCF_000485595.1 Priapulus caudatus | reverse complement strand
ACTATTAACAACTTCTTCACCGATCTTTCCTTGAGCATATTGCGCTCGAAAAGCATGATGGGAGACCGTCTTAGACGTTATTGGCATAATGGAACGCAACAATTTCACCTTTTCATCACGTAAGTCCTCCGCCTGCATCGAGACAGGAGGTTCCATTGCAACCAGTGATAATAGCTGTAATAAATGGCTCTGAATCATGTCACGTAAAGCACCCGAGCCATCGTAATAACCACCGCGAGAATCAATACCGATGGTTTCCGCATGGGTTATCTGTACATGGTCAATATAATTGCGATTCCATAAAGGCTCTAAGAACAAATTGGCAAAGCGGAACACTTGTACGTTTTGTACTGTTTCTTTACCCAGATAATGATCAATGCGAAAAATCTGTTGCTCAGTGAGGTATTGATCAAATTGCTGCTGTAAGTCACGCGCACTATCGAGGTTATGACCAAACGGTTTTTCGACTACCACGCGCCGCCAACCCTTTGTTTCTTTG
>NW_014599563.1:0-499 GCF_000485595.1 Priapulus caudatus | reverse complement strand
AAGCGCAGCAGCATTGGATGATTCAGATCGCGAGTGGTTGCATGATTCACCTGTTGGAAAGGAATTGGGTTAATGGCTTATATCCCAAAGCGTGGCGATATTATCTGGACAGATTTTGACCCTTCAGCCGGTCACGAACAGGCCCATAAAAGACCAGCGATTGTTTTATCACCAGAACCGTTTAACAAGCAAATTCAACTTGCTTTAGTGGCCCTCATTACAAGCCGCGTTCGTGGTCATGGTTTTGAAGTAAAACTGGACGGCACTAAAACGGAAGGCGTTGTTTTATGCCAACAGGTAAAGACCATTGATTACGGATTTCGCGGTATTGAGTTCATAGAAACTGCACCGGTTAAAGTGGTAAATGAAGTCTTAGCCAAAGTCAGAGTATTAGTGAATTAAGGTATGGCGGAATGAATAAAGTTGTAACCGAACCAGGGTTTATTTCAGAAATAAACCTATGGGCTGGCAAAGGGCATAACCCTCTTACTCAAGTTGA
>NW_014599562.1:0-499 GCF_000485595.1 Priapulus caudatus | reverse complement strand
AGAGAGAGAGAGAGAGAGAGAGAGAGAGAGAGAGAGAGAGAGAAAGCAAGAGAGAGAGAGATATATACACACACCTACACACGACTGTTTGGTACGACGTTGTTCGTGAGAATTCCCCAGTTCATCGGATCCAGATTACCGGAGTATTATGTGCCGCGTGAGATTACACAACATGTCATAAGATGTATCTATAGTCACTGCCTCCAGCCAGCTCAGCTCTATGTACTGCCCCCTCCCCGCCCTCCTAGCTCACCCTATGTACTGCCCCCCTCCCCGCCCTCCAAGCTGACCCGGTGGGCTGCCAATTTATTACCACGCACAACTGTGGCACTCATAGATCTAGATGAGTATCTCACAGACAGTATCTTACCTGCGTGTGTGGTGTGTGTGTGTGTGTGTGTGTGTGTGTGTGTGTGTGTGTGTGTGTGTGTGTGTGTGTGTGTGTGTCGTGTGTGTGTGTGTGTGTGTGTGTGTGTGTGTGTGTGTGTGTGTGTGTGTG
>NW_014599561.1:0-499 GCF_000485595.1 Priapulus caudatus | reverse complement strand
GTGCGTGCGTGCGTGCGTGTGTTTGCGTATGTGAGTGTAGCGAGTGTAACAATGTAAAGATGAGTGCTTGTACGACCAACACTTTTCCTTTCCTCCACACAAGCTTCTCCTTTCTTAAAGCCATTCAGGAGGGCTAACCAAACGTTAAAACAACTAACACTCCGTTCGTATATTTTGTTTCATTGTTATTAAAGGTTATTTACCTTATAATCTTAATTAATTAGGATATTAAATGTCAATTTAATGTTACTGTTCATTACAAGTTCATTATTGTGACATCATGTGCTATGAAGTGAACGCGGTGTCAACAATACTTTAAAAGGCCGCGCGATGCCATCTCTATCCTTAGAGATGCATTGTTGCTATTTATACAAACCTCGTTGGTCAAATAGAAGTACAGAACGGGATGACATATTTTAAAGCGTACCACAATGCTCGTACAATTATAATAATATATATATTACACACACGCACCCGCACGCGCACACACACACGCACG
>NW_014599560.1:0-499 GCF_000485595.1 Priapulus caudatus | reverse complement strand
GGGGACAAGGTTTCAGTATGCCCTGGGGTAATCAGAACGGTAACGGCTTCAACTTTAGCCCTAATCGTAGTGGCTGGGGCTGGTAGCTAAGCGGAACCACCAATAGAGATGTTTCATTAATCAGACGATTTTCACCATACTTAAGCAAGGCCACCTCTACTCATTGCTTGTACTTTTAAGCGATAGCCGATTCATCCACAAACCAGACATCTGCTTCGAGCTGAGAAACAGGCAACTTAGAATCACCCGCTTTAACGCTTGCTAACGCTTCGCGTTTGCCCTCACCAGTCGCTATAACGATACGCTCGCCAGCAGCTCTTAAAAAATTCAAACCGAAAGAGACTCGCTCTAAAGGGGCTTTTGGTGCATCGTAAACCGGCACCACACTGCGCTGATCATCAAGCGCAAGATTACCCGGAAACAGGCTTGCAGTATGTCCATCCTCGCCCATACCTAATACAACGAGATCTAACCCACCTATCTTGTCGATCAATGCACA
>NW_014599559.1:0-499 GCF_000485595.1 Priapulus caudatus | reverse complement strand
GTGGGAAGCTGGGGCAGATACTGTGAAAAGCTGGGGCAGATGCTGCGAGATATGGGATGCTGGGGGAAGATGCTGGGGGATGTGGGATGCTGGGGAAGATTCCGAGGGATGTGGGATGCTGGGGTAAGATGCTGGGAAAAGATGCTCGGGGTGTGGGATGCTGGGGAAAGATGCTGAGAGATGCTGGGGAAGACGCAGCGAGATACGTGAAGTAGGAAGACGGATGCCGTTGAAAGCCGAGAAGCATCTGGGGAAGCTGGGCACGTGTAAGATTCTGTCGGCTGAATCTGAAGCCATCAGCATCACGCAGTCATCGACTGTCTAGCGAACGATGTAAGGGCATCCTCGGCATCCTCGGCATCCTCGGCATCCTCAGCATCCCTATCGCGAGCACAGGAGAGAGAGAGAGAGATGGCAGCAGCAGGAGAAAGCAGCCGCTCTGTCACTCATCACCGGCGTGTGGGACAACTCACTAACAAACACGCTCTCTCTCTCTCTC
>NW_014599558.1:0-499 GCF_000485595.1 Priapulus caudatus | reverse complement strand
GAACATGTCGCTGAGCGCCAGCAAAAGTTGATGAAAATTAAGTCGACATTCGGCTACGGCGGCGCTATCCACCATTTCAAGAATTATGTACTACGCAAAGAAGAGCGGCATTTTGATCAATCTTTAATGCACCTCAACCAAAACAAAAAACTCCTCTTAGCCTACGGGCAAATACCCGACCTTACCCAGGAAGAACAGCAAGCACTGCATGTTATCTGGGGCATTGCGAAAGAATACAAATCGGTCCTACTGCGCGCCAAAGAAATGTTCTCACAGGGTCTATCTTCAAACGAAGTGGATGAAGCCATTAAAATTGACGACCAACCTGCTTTTGATTCATTCGTTCGACTAGAAAACAGCTATATCCTCTTAACCAGAAAAACCACAGATCAAATTGGTACGAGTATTTCACAAAGCTTAAATACGTTGATGTGGAGCTTATTTCTTGCATTTGTTGTGATTGCTATTTTCTCCATTATGATGGCGCGCTCAATAACCA
>NW_014599557.1:0-499 GCF_000485595.1 Priapulus caudatus | reverse complement strand
GCTTGCGTGGCTCCGAGGAAAGGGTAATGCTAAGATTAATGTTAACACCTATTTTGTTGCTGTTGCCATATTGCATGCTCACTGCTCAGACGCGCTGTCTGTCTCGTGTTTGTCGGGTGTCTAAGCCGATCACAGCCTTTCACATAACGCATTACTGACTATCAAATCGCAGTCACATAGCGCATTATTGACACTTAAATCACGATCACATAGCGCATTATTAACTCTAAAATCACTGTCGCATAGCGCATTATTGACACTTAAATCACTGTCGCATAGCGCATTATTGACACTTAAATCGCAGTTATACATAGCGCATTATCGACACTGAAATCGCAGTCACATAGCGCATTATTGACACTGAAATCGCAGTCACATAACGCATTACTCACGTCTGTAGTTCGATCACATAGCGTGTTACTGACTCCCCGTGTCCTGTGGCATAGCATGTTGTGTCACTGACGACCACTAGCAGGCAAGCAGTCTTCGTCCTATCAGT
>NW_014599556.1:0-499 GCF_000485595.1 Priapulus caudatus | reverse complement strand
TGTACACTCTGTCAAAAATACAACGCCATCAGCATTATCAACGATGATATTGAGTTAGCAAAACAAGTGGGAGCAGACGGTGTTCACCTTGGGAAAAATGACAATACCATCACTAAAGCAAGAAACATGCTTGGCGATCAAGCCATCATCGGCATCTCTTGTTACAACGATTTAAATATTGCGAAACAAGCTGAAATAAACAACGCCGATTACGTCGCTTTTGGTGCAATGTTTGCTTCTCCTACCAAACCAAAAGCAGCCAATACTAATCCAGCTATTATTACTCAGGCTAAGCAACAACTTTCAATACCAGTATGTTCAATAGGTGGAATAACAACAGAAAACATCTCTCAACTAATAGAGTACGGCACTGATATGGCGGCAGTAATAAGCAGTTTGTTTTCTTCAAGTGACATTAGAAATACTGCCAATACTTTCAGCCAATATTTTGATTCATAGAACGCTTTCTCAATTTAGCATCACGCGATACCATCTCCCT
>NW_014599555.1:0-499 GCF_000485595.1 Priapulus caudatus | reverse complement strand
GCGCACATGCACACAGACACATGCGCACACGCACACAGACACGGACACACGCTCGCACGCACGCACGCACGCACGCACGCACGCACGCACGCACGCACGCACGCACACAGACATATGCGAACGCACGCAGACATATGCGAACGTACGCACGCACGCACGCACGCACGCACGCACGCACGCACGCACGCACGCACACAGACAGTTGCGAACGCACACAGACATATGCGAACGCACACCAACATATGCGAACGCACACCAACATATGCGAACGTACGCACGCACACAGACATATGCGAACGCACACAGACATATGCGAACGCACGCCAACATATGCGAACGCACACCAACATATGCGAACGTACGCACGCACACAGACATATGCGAACGTACGCACGCACACAGACATATGCGAACGCACGCCAACATATGCGAACGCACACCAACATATGCGAACGCACGCCAACATATGCGAACGCACACCAACATATGCGAACGTACG
>NW_014599554.1:0-499 GCF_000485595.1 Priapulus caudatus | reverse complement strand
GGCGTGAATCTGCAGAATCATCTCGACGAGGCCGCGTCGATTCGCTGCCCGATCATGTTCCATTTCCCCGAGAACGACGCGTTCTGTCCGCCCGAGGCGCGCGAGCGCATCGTGGCTGCGTTCGCCGATCGTCCGGGCGCCGAGTGCTATGTCTATCCAGGCTGTGATCACGCGTTCGCGACGCCGGAACGTCCGCAGTACGACAAACCCGCGGCGCTGATGGCCTACTCTCGCACGATGGCGATGCTTCGCAAGGTGCTTGGCCCGATCTACGATCTCAACACGTTGTGGGAGCGGCACTGCTACTACGAATTCGCGACCCGCGACGTCGGCGCGGTCATGCCGACAATGGTTGCCGAGCCCTACGTGAACCACGTGCCGACGATGACGGGCGGTGTCGGCCACGACCAGCTCAAGCGCTTCTACAAGTACCACTTCGTCGATGCCAATCCGGCCGATACGACGTTGATTCCCGTGTCGCGGACGATCGGCGCGGATC